>NW_024089073.1:0-8535 GCF_014356525.2 Nilaparvata lugens | reverse complement strand
TCATGACTCCTTGAAGAGGCTGACTGACATTCTCTCAGCAAAAAATGGACCTTTCAAAATAAAGTTGATCTTGACTTGATGGTGACCTCTCATAACCTCAGGATTAATGAATTATTGTGATATTCGATGTGAATTTATTGTTATTGTACGAATATTGATTGCAACAAGAAAGCACATAAATGGATTCAATTATTTCACCTGAGTAGATTGGCTTCTGGAAATTGAACATAGGTATGTATTTTTCAAAGTTTTTAACTCTGTTGCATATCCATATTTCTCCCTATTGAATTTTTTTTATTTATTTACAATGCCAATGATACCAATGTAATAACATTGGAAGATAAAATAATAAGGTAACCTTGTGCTATTTTTCTTCCAAATTTATAGGTGACAAAGTCCAGATAAGGTTAGAATTTCACGTGTAGCAATTTTTATAAATTTTTTGTTCTAAATAAACACTAAAACTATAAATTTTGAATTCAGATGGCTTAAATTGATGAATTAATTATAAATATTCCACTCAATTACCACTTTCAACGAATAATATATTGAGTTATTAAAGAAAATTTGGAACTATTCAAGAAACACAAACTCGTAAACACTAAAGCTCAGCTGACGTATAAATTAATTAAACCTGAATTTCAAAAACACTCATGACTTATTGAAATATTCACTTCGTTGGTGCACTTACGATCGTGTCGACCTGTTGTGTGTTATCATCAACTGTAGAAATTTACTCTAATGTCAAGGTTTTAGCTGAGATACACCATTAAAGTAAGTTCCCACAGTCTGATGATGATCCACACCAGGTGGAAAGGATCGTCACTACCAATAGTAAGTGCATTGTACTTCAGGAGTGTTTTTAAATTCAAGTTTAAAGTTTTTTAATAATGCAAGCTCATCATCGATTCCTCGATAAGTAGTCTCGACCTCTCGAGTTTAGATTGCCAGGTATATGATATAATAGAAAATCTATTGTAATTACAAATAACATTATGACAATTACAAAGTAATGAGTCTTAGAAGGTTGATTAAGGTGAATTGGAATCTATGCCTTAGTCAACAATTTTTTTCAGAGGATGAATGATTCGGACTCTTCTTCGCACACAGGCATCATAGCCCATGTGAAGAAAATTTCCTATAATGCTTTCTATAATTTTTTGTAATGTGTATTTTATAAAGAGAATAAATTGATTTTGATTTTTAATTTGTATGCGTGGTTTACACACTTACTTACTCCTCAGCTCTACAGTTCTTTACAGCCTTGACCTCCCTCACATAGCCTCTCCATCTATCTCGATCCTCGGCCTGCCTCCTCCAGTTTACAAACTCCAAGCGTCCTTAGATCGCTTCCACATCATCCGTCCATCTATTTCTTGGTCGACATTTTTCTTCTCTGATATATTTCCCCCTTCCATATACATTTCACCACTCTTCCATCTCCCATTCTCAACATATGCCCACTCCATCTTATTCCCAGCTTTTATTGCCCGCACAATGTCTTCATTGTTTAAGAACTCCTCCATTTCAAAATTTTTTCTCCCTCTCCAGAGACCATTCTCAAAAACAGGCCCAAGATGCTTCTGATCACCTTCTTTCAAAAACTCTCAGTCTTTGCATATCTCCAGCAGTAAACACCCATGTTTCCGATCCGTTATAGTTATCCGTTATGTTCAGGCGTCTTGGGTTATAGTGATGGAAAATGTAAGAGTATACAGTTTCAGATGGGTCATTCTGAAGTAGCCTACTGTTAAGTTATTTGTGCAACTAGTGCGCAAGTGTCAGTTTGCTGCACCGAAAGAACGTTTACGCCCGAGCCGTAGGCGAGGGCGGAATGGTTTCTTGAGTGCAGCAGAGGACTTTGCGCACGTATTTCACATTAAGTTTTCCTACAGTTACCATTGATATGAAAAGTGGGTAATTATGGTAAATTGCCTGAAATCCATCAAATGTTTTTCTGTGTAATTTTATTATTGATAAAACCTTAATCCTAAATCCTAAAGTCCCCTCGTGTCCTTGGTTATAATATATAATGAATAATAATTAGCGCGTTGTGCTTGGTTGCACCTCTGCTCACTATAGCAGCCACAGCAGTCACTGTTACCAACGTCATTTTTGATTTTGCTGCACTGTTGCTCCATATAACCTACTAAGTATTTTGCGTTGCCATGTTGCAAATCTGGAGTGCAGAAAATTTTTCCCGCACTAGAGCGGAAAAGTGATTCTTTGCGTTCTGTAATCAGTGCAGCAATGGCCACTTTTCAACGTAACTGTAGGAAAAGTATTTTATGGAGCTTGCCTCAATGAGTCAACATTCCAATGATTGTACTGTCAACAATCAAATTGATCTATCTCATAGATGAACATGAGAAATAATTATGTTTAAAATAATTTAGAAGTACGATCATTTTACTAATTTTCTTTTCAATCATAATCAGTTTTTGGAAGCTTTTGGAGGTGAACTTAATGATTATTTCGACACAGAATAATGAAGTGATTGGCGGAGACTAGTCCTGTCTAATGCTGCGTACAGATAGACGCGCCGCGAACATGAGCAATTCACTTGAGAACAATAGTGGACAACAAATTCAAATGGGACAAGCACATTAATCTATCAATTACCCGGATCAGGAAGCTTCTCTACACATTTCTATCAACTCCGTAAAATCCTCAACTATGAGACATTAAAAACTGTTTTTTTTTTCTTTAGTGCAATCAATTTTAAAATACGTCATAATTATCCGGTGAGCTACGAATTTTATACATGTTGACCTCTCTATAACTTCAAAAACGAATACTAAAAATAATAGTCTTCAAGGATAATCAATTCCCCACGAACATTCTTTTAAAGGACAGTAAATACTGAGTGTAAGACAACTCTACATCCAGGCTAACATCACGTGAATGAGGAGAAAAACGAACACATCAGACTGGCAGATCATAACCATCAAACAACAGGCAGAGAAACACGAATTCAATAGTACCAAGGATAACACTACATTTGGGCAAAGAAACTACATATATTTGGGACCAAAATTTACAATTCGATACCAAGTTACATTAGGGAAGAATTCAATAGACACAAGTTCAAGAAAAGTTTATTTTCCTGGTTGGTTGATATTTGAGTGGAGAATTGTGAAATTTAGTTAGACGAAATATGAAACTACTTATTCTTCATTCTTCTCTTTACTGTTTTTTCATTTTTCTAGAAATAACCTTTCTTATTATTATCTTGATAGAACATTAATATTTATCTACTAATTTCATAATTTTGTTAATTGATAAAATCGTTTGTAAATCAATATTCCGAATCTGCAAAACAAAACTTTCAATTAGTGAGATAATAATGAGTGCATATATACGAGTATTTTAGAAATATTCAAATTCCACAGACGTGTGAATTAAAACCAACCATCCACTGTTCACTTGTCTTGTAGGATGACTGTTGATCAACAAAATAAAAACTAACCAACACTGAACAAAATGACACTGAAACTGAATTGACAATAATTATTGGGCCCATCACGTGACATCTTTATATTCTTCATCACCTTTATTGCAAGGCAGATATTCAATGGCAGTGTCCTTTTTCAAACATTCATCCCCAATGAATTTAAATTTTTGTCACGTTATTCATGTCCCTTCTTTTCACTTCTCTCTTCTTCTTCTTCTTCTTCTTCCTTCTTCTTCTTCTTCTTCTTCTTCCTTTTCTTCTTCTCCTTTTCTTCTTCTTTTTTTTCTTTCTCCTACATCTCCTTCTTCTTCTTCTTCTTTCTTTCTTTTTCCTACACCTTCTTCTTCTTCTGCTTCTCTCCAATTCTCACCCACTCAGTCCACTTCTTCAAAAATTCCAATGACTAACAGCTAATTTCAATGTCATCAGTTACTGATCTCCGTTAAAAAATTGAAAAGTGTTTTGATTTCAGGGCTGCGACTGGCGTGGTCTATCATCATGACTCATTGAAGAGGCTGACTGACATTCTCTCAGCAAAAAATGGACCTTTCAAAATAAAGTTGATCTTGACATTGAGTGGTGACCTCTCATACCTTCAGGATTAATGAATTTATTGTGATATTCGATGTGAATTTATTGTTATTGTACGAATATTTGATTGCAACAGGAAAGCACATAAATGGATTCAATTATTTCACCTGAGTAGATTGGCTTCTGGAAATTGAACATAGGTATGTATTTTTCAAAGTTTTTAACTCTGTTGCATATCCATATTTCTCCACTATTGAAATTTTTTTATTATTTACAATGCAAATGATACCATGTAATAACATTGGAAGATAAAATAATAAGGTAGACCTTGTGCTATTTTTCTTCCAAATTTTAGGTGACAAAGTCCAAGATAAGGTTAGAATTTCACGTGTACAATTTTTATAAATTGGTTCTAAATAAACACTAAAACTATAAATTTTGAATTCAGATGGCTTAAATTGATGAATTAATTATAAATATTCCACTCAATTACCACTTTCAACGAATAATAATATTGAGTTATTAAAGAAAATTTGGAACTATTCAAGAAACACAAACTCGTAAACATAAAGCTCAGCTGACGTATAAATTATTAAACCTGAATTTCAAAAACACTCATGAATTATTGAAATATTCACTTACGTTGGTGCACTTACGATCGTGTCGACCTGTTGTGTGTTATCATCAGACTGTAGAAATTTACTCCAATCTCCAGGTTTTACCTGAGGATAACCATTAAAGTAAGTTCCCACAGTCTGATGATGATCCAACACCAGGTCGAAACCTCGTCACTACCAATAGTAAGTGCATTTTACTTCAGAAGTGTTTTTAAAATTCAAGTTTAAAGTTTTTTATAATGCAAGCTCATCATCGATTCCTCGATAAGTAGTCTCGACCTCTCGAGTTTAGATTGCCAGGTATATGATATAATAGAAAATCTATTGTAATTACAAATAACATTATGACTAATTACTAAGTAATGAGTATTAGAAGGTGATAAGGGTGAATTGGAATCTATGCCTTTAGTCAACAATTTTTTTCAGAGGATGAATGATTCGGACTCTTCTTCGCACACAGGCATCATAGCCCATGTGAAGAAAATTTCCTATATGCTTTCTATAATTTTTTGTAATGTGTATTTATAAAGAGGAATAAATTGATTTGATTTTATATTTGTATGCGTGGGTTACACACTTACTTACCCTCAGCTCTACAGGTCTTTACAGCCTTGACCCCCTCACATAGCCTCTCCATCTATCTCGATCCTCGGCCTGCCTCCTCCAGTTACGAACTCCAAGCGTCCTTAGATCGCTTCCACATCATCCGTCCATCTATTCTTGGTCGACTTTTCTTCTTCTGATATATATTTCCCCCTTCCATATACATTTCACCACTCTTCCATCTCCCATTCTCAACATATGCCCACTCCATCTTATTCTGCCAGCTTTTATTGCCCGCACAATCTTCATTGTTTAAGAACTCCTCCATTTCAAAATTTTTCTCCCTCTCCAGAGACCATTCTCAAAAACAGGGCCCAAGATGCTTCTGATCACCTTCTTTCAAAAACTCTCAGTCTTTGCATATCTCAGCAGTAAACACCCATGTTTCCGATCCGTTATAGTTATCCGTTATGTTCAGGCGTCGTGGGGTATAGTGATGGAAAATGTAAGAGTATACAGTTTCAGATGGGTCATTCTGAAGTAGCCTACTGTTATAGTTATTTGTGCAACTAGTGCGCAAAGTGTCAGTTTGCTGGCACCGAAAGAAACGTTTACGCCCGAGCCGTAGGCCGAGGGCGGATGGTTTCTTGAGTGCAGCAGAGGACTTTGCGCACGTATTTCACATTAAGTTTTTCCTACATTACCATTGAATATGAAAAGTGGGTATTATGGTAAAACTGCCTGAAATCCATCAAATGTTTTTCTGTGTAATTTATTATTGATAAAACCTTAATCCAAAATCCTAAAGTCCCCTCGTTGTCCTTGGTTATAATATATAATGAATAATAATTAGCGCGTTGTGCTTGGTTGCCCTCTGCTCACTATAGCAGCCACAGCAGTCACTGTTACCAACGTCATTTTTGATTGCTGCACTGTTGCTCCATATAACCTACTAAGTATTTTGCGTTGCCATGTTGCAAATCTGAAGAATGGCGACATTTTTCTCTTGAAGCTCCATTTAGACAAGCAAGAGATCCACCTGACCATCACAGCAGAGGAATATACGAGGAATACGATTCATTGGTGAGTAATAATGACCACCGTGTTACATCTACAGATTGAGAACTCTTGCCGATTACGATTATTGAAGACAGGAACCTTAAAATTCAGCCTTGCCAACAGATTAGGACTGCTCACGGAACCGTTCACAAGACCATAGAGGAATAACAAGAAAGTACCTTCCGTCTGGATGCCAAAGTCTCAAAGCCGAACATGCTGCGCACACACCAGTTGGAAACCCCAAAGGACAAGGACGATTCTGTTTTCTACAAAATAACAATCTCAAAAATTTATTCTGAACAATTTCAATCTCATGTATCAGACCCACCAGATGGGGATCCCAAACCACCGCGCAATATTCAAGCAAGCTCCGAACAAGGCTAGGAAAGAGAGCCATCAAGCCTTCAACATCTCTGAACCCAGCCGTAGATCTCATGATGAAACCCAGCATCCTATCTATTAGCCCTACCAACCAAAGAATGGACATGGGGAGCAAAACTCAGAGAAGAATCAAACAATACACCCAGATCCTTGAAATATCGACTCTAGAGAGTTGAAAGCCGTTAATTCTATAATTGAAAATAGGATAATTCAGCTTACGAGTGAAGACCATAATTTACATTGCCAACATTGAGATCGAGGCCGTTATCCGTGCACACCACCCCGAGACAAAATCCAGGTCACTTTGCAGCAGAACAGAGTCATTATGGCATCAATCCTCCTGTAGATCTTCAGTCATCATCAGCAAACATCAAACAATTGGATTGCAACAGGCAGCCAGGTAGGTCATTATAAACATTAAGAACAACAAAGGACCCAAATCTACCCTGAGGCACACCAGAAGAACCGACATAAGTGCTAGATTTCAAATTCAAGACAGAAACATAATTAAGACGATCACTCAGGTAGTCAGAAAAGAAACTAACAAGCTGAGGCACCAAACCAAACTAGATAATTTGCAAACAGCCGCTTATGACTGATTCTATCAAAAGCCTTGGAAAAGTCAGTGTATACTACATCCACTCTACCCCCAACATCAAGCGCCTCTGAACATCAGCTGTGAACTCAAGCAAGTTAGTTGTGGTTGAGCGACCCCTCAGGAACCATGCTGACTATTAGATAAAAAGGGACTAATATGACAAATCACACAATCATAAAGCACACTCTCTCAATACCTTAGCAAAAGGTGACAATTGAGTTATTGGGCGAAGTTGGATATGTCATTCCTTCTTCCAGACTTAAATATGGGAATAACCACCAATTTTCCATCTGGTGGGGAACACTGAAGACCTCAAGGACAGATCAAAGATGAACTTCATGGGAGGACCCTTATTTCAGCACAACCCTTTACAATAAATGGAGGAACATTGTCAGGGCCACAGCCAGAACTAGGTCTCAGATCACCAATTGCTGCCAATATTGTACTCAGGTCAATAGAACCAATTGAAAGGGAAGGGATATTAATTCCAGGATTGATGTTGCCATCGTCGACATCAGCCAATGTGTGTCATCAGAAAAAACTGAAGAAAAATATTGAGTGAAGCCATCCGGCAATCATGCAAACCAAAAACCTGGTCACCCAAATGCATACCTTCATGAGTAGAGCCATCATTCTCCTTGAGTTGACAAAACCCCAAAAGCTCTTGACATCACTTTTGATACCCGACTCCACCCTGATATATAGTTACTATATTGCCGAGCAATCAACTGCTTGACCCGAGTTCTCAAGCTTTTAAATTGTTCCAAGTGGTATAAAGAGAAACTCTTCTTTTTAGCACACCTATCCTTCCTTTTCATTAATCCTATTATTTCAGCATTAACCATGGTGGATATTTAGTGCCTCCCGGCCTGACCCTCCTCTTTGGCACACAATTATCAAAGCACTCATAGATGAAGTTGTAAAATAACAAACCAAATTTTTCACTCGTTCAATGTTGTTCTAGTAAATCTAACCTAATTCCGTACTCAATATAATTTGTTAAAGTGACTATTTCTTCGTTGTAACTACTTCTTCCACTTGTAGACGGTATGAGTGCATGCGGGATTTGCTCCGTAGTCCTTGCGAGACCGAGAGGATAAAATCAAATGTGGGTGAATGTAAGGACATGTCCAGCTAAGTGTGTAAATCTCACCGCTGTTGAACTGCAACATATCGCTGGTAAGCCGTGGTCGTGTAGTAAATGCCTTAAAATGAAGAGACTTAATCGCTCATTGACGGAAGGTGATATTTCGGTGAGTAATGTCGATTCATTTGATTACACTGATGCTTTCGTGACTGAACCGCTGACTTTGGATCGAGTCAAAGTGTTGATCTCGGACTGTTTGAAAGAG
>NW_024089071.1:0-4295 GCF_014356525.2 Nilaparvata lugens | reverse complement strand
TAGTGTGTGTGTGTGTGTGTGTGTGTGTGTGTGTGTGTGGTGTGTGTGTGTGTGTGTGTGTGTGGTGTGTGTGTGTATGAGTGTATGTGTGCCTGTGTACACGATATCTCATCTCCCAATTAACGGAATGACTTGAAATTTGGAACGTAAGGTCCTTACAATATAAGGATCCGACACGAACAATTTCGATCAAATGCGATTCAAGATGGCGGCTGAAATGGCGAAAATGTTGTCAAAAACAGGCTTTTTTCGCGTTTTCACAAAAACGGCTCCAACGATTTGATCAAATTCATACCTAAAATAGTCATTGATAGCTCTATCAACTGCCTTAAGTCCCATATCTGTAAAAATTTCAGGAGCTTCGCCCCATCCATGCAAAGTTTGATTTTAGATTCTCAATTATCAGGCTTCAGATACAATTTGAAGAAAAATTTCGAGTGGGAAAGATTCAGCATAAAAATCTCTACAATTAATGTTTAGTGACATTTTCACCTAAAATTGAAAATAAGCACGAAATTCGAGAAAATGTGATTATCAATCGCAAACTGTTGATTCTATTAAATGATTCACTATGAAGAGATAGCAGACTTCGTGTGTCTCCAGCGTTATTGCCCTGTCACCAGCTGACTCAAATCTTTGAATAGAAGCTTTGAGATGTGCGTGAACACTAGCGTCAGGTGATCAATTTTCATAACGGCAAGGAAAGTTGTGTGAGTGCGCCACACCAGATTTTTACTCTAATATTGGCGTATGAAGAAGGCTCCTTTTTCCTTTTATATTATCCTTGAAATGCAAATTTTCAAAAACCTTGTATATACGTCGACGCGCAATTAAAAAAGGGAACATACCTGTCAAATTTCATGAAAATCTATTACCGCGTTTCGCCGTAAATGCACAACATATAAACATTTAAACATTAAGAGAAATGCCAAACCGTCGACTTGAATCTTAGACCTCACTTCGCTCGTCTATTATATTCTATATGTAGAATCTGATGTGAAATTCCAAGTTAACCAGTTGAATAGTTTAGTCGTGATGATGCGTCATTAGTGAATTAGTATCAATATAGTATTCAATTTGGATTCTCTTTTAATAATTATCATTTCATACCCTTTAAATACTTTGTTGGATTCTTTCTTCATTCACTAGCAGGTAACCCATGCTCCGCAAGGGTCTAATAAACTTGACAAACTGAAAACTTGATCTACTGAAATCTTGAAGAATTTTAAATAGGCCTATAAACATCCTCAGTGAATTGAGAATTTCAAGGGTCTAATTGAAAACTTGACAAACTGAAAACTTGATCTACTGAAATCTTGAAGAATTTTAAATAGGCCTATAATCATCCTCAGTTAATAGAGAATCTGTATGCAAACTTTCAAATTAATCAGTCCAGTAGTTCGGAAGTGATGATGCGTCATTCGTGAATTTCCTATCTCGTACATGTAAGAGGGTTAAGTGTAAAAGAGGGCCGACTGCGCCCTAACTTCGCCCTCCCAGGTATAAAATAAAGGCAGTCATTCGATTCTATGTATAAGCCAATTCTTTCCTTTATTATATTATAGATCATTTATATTATCTGCATTAGTTTATACACATATTATTTGTTTTCAGAGATTAACTCACTATTCACTATAAATGGTTTTGGTAAGATATTTATAAATGCAATCTGTCATAAATTATTATCTGTAGACTGGAAGTACAAATTTTACAATATCAAGTAACGTGACCTTCAGAATAAATTCCGCCTGACTTGATTGTCACTCTAGGTCTCTAGGATCACATGATTATTTTATTTATAGTCACCTAATAAATGAATCTCTTCTGTTTAATAAAATTCACTATAAATATCACTCTATTCTGGAACGTATCCAAGATTGGTGCCTGGACAAAGATCCATAGTGCAGGATCATGGAGATTTGTCAGTGAACATACTAAAATAATGAGTTATTGCCAAGGATACTAGTAGTTCTGTGAACAGTAGACCTCACGCAGTATTCTCATCCACAAGTACCTGATTGAAACTATAGACCTTATGGAAATACAGCAATAGACTGGCTTCTCCACACATCTGTGTAATCACTTGTCAGCTGATTTATGATAAATAATTCTATAGTCTGATTTTTACTTTCCTTGCCCTATTACCATAGGTAAGGAAAGTATTGCTTTCCGAAAAAATTAAGGTACCCCAATTTCTAAATTTCTATACGTTTCAAGGTCCCCTGAGTCCAAAAAACTGGTTTTTGGGTATTGGTCTGTATGTGTGTGTGTGTGCACGTTATCTCATCTCCCAATTAACGGAATGACTTGAAATTTGGAACTTAAGGTCCTTTCACTATGAGGATCCGACACGAACAATTTCGATCAAATGCAATTCAAGATGGCGGCTAAAATGGCAAAAATGTTGTCAAAAACAGGGTTTTTCGTGATTTTCTCGGAAACGGCTCCAACGATTTTGATCAAATTCATACCTAAAATAGTCATCGATAAGCTCTATCAACTGCCACAAGTCGCATTATCTGTAAAAATTTCAGGAGCTCCGCCCCATCAATGCAGGTAGATTCCCAATTATCAGGCTTCAGAACAATTGAAACAAAAAAAATCAAGTGGAGTAGATTGAGCATGAAAATCTCTACAATAATGTTCAGTAACATTTTCACCTAAAATGAAAATAAGCTTTAAATTCGAGAAATTGTGATTATTCAATTGCAAATTATTGTTGATTCTATTAAATCATTCACTATGAAGAGATAGCAGACCTCATTGTGTCTCCAGCGTTATTGCCCTGTCACCAGCTGGCTCAAATATTTGAATAGTAGACTTGAGATGCGCGGGAACACAGCGTCAGTGATCAATTCTCATAACGGCAAGGAAAGTTGTGTGAGTGCGCCACACCAGATTTTTCTCTAATTTGGCGTATGAAGGAGGCTCCTTTTCCATTTCATATTATCCTTGAAATGCAAAATTTCCAATAACTTTGTATATACGTCGACGCGTAATTTAAAAAGGAACATACCTGTCAATTTCATGAAAATCTATTACCGCGTTTCGCCGTAAATGCGCAAAATATAAACATTCAAACATTTAAACAATTCCAAACCATCGACTTGAATCTTAGACCTCACTTCGCTCGGTCAATAATACTACATTCTATTATTTCATGATAATTGAGAATTTGAGAAGTTATTACACATCTAAACAGTTACTTTTTATTTGTCTGAGAATAATTAATAGATAGACTGATCATTTTAATAGATTATCAAGGTGCGTACAGATATACGCGCCGCGAACAAGAGCAATTCACTTTAAATCAGCTGACTATATCTGTATCTGTATTTTTAGAGGAACGGTAAGATACATATATGAAAAGCTTGGCATCAGCTGATTAAAAGTGAATTGCTCTTGTTCGAGGCGCGTATATCTGTACGCACCTTTAGGTATGATTTGACTACTCCAATGGTATTTTTATGCACTCGATTTATTGGAGACTAAACTTTAAAATAATTGAGAATTTGAGAAGTTATCACACACCTAAAGAATAACACTTACTTTCTATTTGTCTGAAGAATAATTAATTAGATATTGATTGATCATTTTAAAAGATTATCAGATATGATTTGACTACTTAAATGGCATTTTTATTATGTACTCGATTTATTGGAGATTAAACTTTAAAATAATTGAGAATTGCGAAGTTAGTACACACCTAAAGAATACACTTACTTTCTATTGTCTGAAGAATAATTAATTAGATATAATTGATTGATCATTTTAAAAGATTATCGGATATGATTTGACTACTTAAATGGCATTTTTATGTACTCGATTTATTGGAGATTAAACTTTAAATATTGAGGAATTTGCGAAGTTAGTACACACCTAAAGAATAACACTTACTTTCTATTTGTCTGAAGAATAATTATTAGATATTGATTGATCATTTTAATAGATTATCAGATATGATTTGACTACTTAAATGGCATTTTTATGTACTCGATTTATTGGAGACTAAACTTTAAAATAATTGAGAATTTGCGAAGTTAGTACACACCTAAAGAATAACACTTACTTTCTATTTGTCTGAAGAATAATTAATAGATATTGATTGATCATTTTAATAGATTATTAGATATGATTTGACTACTTAAATGGCATTTTTATGTACTCGATTTATTGAGATTAAACTTTAAAATAATTGAGAATTTGCGAAGTTGTACACACCTAACGAATAACACCTTACTTTCTATTTGTCTGAAGAATAATAATTAGAGATTTATTGATTGATCATTTTAAAA
>NW_024089070.1:0-5943 GCF_014356525.2 Nilaparvata lugens | reverse complement strand
GATGACATAGACCTACCAGAATATTAAATGAATACTAGTCCCCCCCATACCTTTAATTAATTCCTCTTTGCCTTTGGGCCATATCCAAAACATAAACTATACAACAATTTTTACAAATTCTTATCATTTGTAGAAATATATACAAATATATTGAACTGGCTCACTATTGCCGCTATCAATTGCCACTATTTGATTGGTGCATGCAAAATTATTACAGTATTCATGCGCACAGTAACCTACTACTTCCTAACTTTTTTATAATTTAATTATTTTTGTGGGTTTTTTAAATATGCTTTTTACATGCCAAGTAATTTTTATAGGTATTAGTTGTTCCGTATATTACAATAATTAGCCACGTGAGACGGTTAGTTCCTCAAATTGCATACTGTTTGCCACAGTAAATTTCTGCCAAGGTGTTTGGTCAGATTCTACGTTGTATGACTTGGTCGATCGTAGGTCGCCGACGATCAGTAAATGTTTTATGACTAACCTCAAATTTCAATATTTTATATAATATTATATGATAGCAGAAATTATTTCCATTCCTCTTCGGCTGTTGTACAATTTAGCCAGGATGTCTGATATTATTAATCTTTAACGTTATCATCTTTGGCGATATTAGCCTATTACTTCACTTAGGACCTATAAATCTTTCAACTAGGGATTTTTATTTATCTACCAAATTTAAATATGTTACAATCTTCTGAAATTAAACTCTGACTGATCCATAAGAGCATACTACTTGATCTTCAATGCACGTTTTCAAGATTTTCGAACTTAGTGGGTGATTTGAAGAAATAAATTTATATATGTGGGGGGAAGAATATTTATTTAAGATGAGAAAGAAATCGACGAAAAATATAATTATGAGATCTCCAAACCACATGATGAATCATTCCTCTTTTCCGAAGCTC
Organism: Nilaparvata lugens; assembly: GCF_014356525.2. Taxonomy (NCBI): domain Eukaryota; kingdom Metazoa; phylum Arthropoda; class Insecta; order Hemiptera; family Delphacidae; genus Nilaparvata; species Nilaparvata lugens. The sequence goes on along the minus strand of NW_024089070.1, from coordinate 5,029 downwards.
ATTTGAATGCAGTCATCTTTTGCTTCTTCTGTCAGAATATAATGGATTAATGAAAATATCAAATGAATAAGAATGGATGTTGTCAATTCTAATGTATAATTGACAAAATATAATTGAAATGTATATCGGTTTTGGACAAAGTCTATGAAAAGAGGCTGAGATAACAATGTGAATTATTATAGAGGTCCATTTTGAGTCACAATTTTCATGCCTATCCCAATCATTCAGCATGGGTGTGTTCAAAAGTTCATGGGAAGTCTCATGATTCTGAGAGAGGTGATATCAGTAAAAAATTCTCTACTTTTCCATCAGTGAATTCTGAATGATTTAATCCTCCAACAGCAAATAGAGATTTCACTCTGATTGACAAGTTATAATTTTATTCGATACATGTTCATAACTTTGACAAGGATTTCACTTTGAACAATATACAATTTCTAGTTATAGATTTTTCTTTTTTCAGCCTGCGACAGCAATCATGACTGCGGCGTGGAATTGGAATTCTGCGATGAAGTGGCATGTGTGGAGGGATTCTGCAATGTAGAATTAGTATACGATTGAATTGAAAAAATCTCTATCCATAAAACATGTAAAAAATACAAATAATAGTGTCACAGAACTTCATGTAGCCTGAATACTAATTACAAACAATGTCATACACATAAATATTTTTACTTTCCTTGCCCTATTACCATAGGTAAGGAAAGTATTGCTTTCCGAAAAAAATTAAGGTACCCCAATTATTTATTATTTATTCATTCATGGAGAAAACAGGTAAAAAACCCATTTTGCCTCCTCCACACTATACAATAATTTCAACATAATAACAATTTTCAATAAAAAGAAGATAGAAAATATGAGAAAATAATAATTATAAAAATAGCTAACTATAAAATTAAGAGAATGGAAAAAGCCGAAAAATAGAAGAAATATATAGTCGTACATAGAATAATAAATAAATAACTGAATTCAATAAGAAAAAATGCACACATACCTCAGTAAACTATAATCATTACTAGTATATAGACAAGAGAAATTCTAAATTTCTATACATTTCAAGGTCCCCTGAGTCAAAAAAATGGTTTTTAGGTATTGGTCGTATGTGTGTGTGTGTATGAGTGTAGTGCGTCTGTGTACACGATATCTCATCTCCTAATTAACGGAAGACTTGGAATTTGGAACTTAAGGTCCTTACACTATAAGGATCCGACACGAACATTCTCGATCAAATGCAACTCAAGATGTCGGAAATGTCGTCAAAAACAGGGTTTTTTGCGGTTTTGATCAAATTTATACCTAAATAGTCATTGATAAGCTCTATCAACTTTCACAAGTCCTATATCTGTAAAAATTTTAGGAGCTCCGCTTCATCTATGCAAAATGCGCCACACCAGACTTTTAAATTCCTAACGAATACAGTGATAAGCCTATCAAATATTCCTTCAATCCAACAGCAAACTTTAAAATCTTCCAAAATTCTCAAATCGTTAGGGAATTTTGTAAGAAATGACCTCCCCCTGAAAACTGTTTTCCTGTCGAGTAGGTCTAATCTATGTCTCAGAATTCTGCCATAACGGGATAGTAGGTGTGAGTCTGGTTTCTCATTTCCGAATTGGTCTTCCTGAAAAACATGATGACATCGAAAATATGTTGGTCAAAATATTGTCAAAATTCCCAGCTGCGAGAAAAACAATCTTACTGAGACATCTTTCAAGATTAAAGATTATTCTGATTGCTCTCTTCTGCTGCTTAAGTATTGTGGTGATGAGTACAGTCTCCTTTCGGGGACGGCACTCATCTGAGGGTAATATTCCGGTTTTGGGTGAGAAACCTGCCTAGTGTGTGGTTCTTGCAGGTTGAGTCACTCCACTACCCGGCTTCTTTGCCCCTGTTTCAGGAATTGCCCTTGTCTTGAACCAGACACGCAATTAGAAAAAATATCAAGAGTATACTAGATTCTTTTCCTGACAACCAATCAAATGATTAATTGTACTATATTAATTGTACTATTAATTGTACTGGTGAGGATGAGGTTCCTGCATTCATAGTGAAAGGTTGCAGAGATGTGTGGTTGACCCATTGAAATATATTTGATTTATCTTTGGCGAAAGGTTTATTTCCTACAAGGTGGAAGATTTCCAAGGTAATTAACCATTCTCAAGTCTGGGGCAGAAAGGATCTGATTGAAACTATCGTCCGATCTCCCTGCTGTCAGTCTTCGCAAAGATTTTTGAGCGTGTCTTGTATGGTGAGATTTTGTGTTATCCCGTCCTCGGATATCGGATGTCAACATGGGTTTCTCCCTGGAAGGTCTGTGGTCACCAATTTGATGGAGTCACTATGATGTTTCGAGGGTAATGGATTCTGGAGGTGAGGTGGATCATTTACACAGACTATGCAAAGCATTTGATCGTGTTGATCAGGGAGCACTGTTGAGGAGACTTGATGATTTGGTTTTGTGTGTGCAACTGTGAATCTTTTCAGAAGCTACTTATTCCATCGTACCAATTATGTTATGGTCAGGTGTTCTAGATCACTCCTTTTTCAGCACTTCAGGAGTTCCACAGGGGAGTGTACTCGGTCCTCTTTTATTCCTTATTGATCAATGAACTGCCTCTCCAGTTAAAGAAAGCAAAATGTTTGATCTTTGCTGATGATGTAAAGCTCTACATGGAGATTACTAACTCCAATGATTGTAATTTGTTGCAGCAAGATCTTGACAGATTGGCTAGATGGTCTTCTATCAATGGACTTGACTTGAATGTTAGGAAGTGTAAGTGTATCTCATTCTCTAGAAAAAATTTGAAGATGAACTTTTCTTATGAAGTACATGGTATGAATCTGGAAAGAGTCGATACATGTAAGGATTTGGGTGTAATCTTTGATAGCTGTCTCAGGTTCTCAGTGCACATAGACTATAGCATAGCTAGAGCCAATAAAAGCTAGGTTTTGTTATGAGAATACAGCTAACTTCAATAACCTTGATGCAATATGTACTGTTTATATGTCATTGGTCCGGAGTGTGTTGGAATATTGCTCGTGATTTTGAACCTTATACTGATTTGTGTACTCATGGTCTTGAGGTAGTTCAGAATAAGTTTTTGAGGTCTCTATTACAAGCGCTTCGGCCAATCCTGTCCTTTGGGTTTTCCTACAGACCGTTTGAGAGGTACCTTTCACTTTGTATCATTGAGATTACGACGGGAGAGAGACTCATTGATTTTCGTGCATGGTTGTTAAGGGGTCGATTTTCTTCTCCTTCATGCCTCATTGATCAGGTTCCATGTTCCTGCGTTCAATTCCAGAGATCATCCACCTTGATATTATCAGATGTAGAACGGTCAGTGGTTACAATGCTCCCCTGTTTAGGTCTCTTCGATTATACAATAAATAGGCTTCATAATGCATTAGATTTTTTTGATTCAGACAGTGTGTTCAGGCGGGACTTGAGTAAGATTTATGTTTGTTGAGTTTTGTCTTTTTTTTCTTTCCTATGTATTACAATTTGATTACCTAGTGTTTTTATTTATAAGTTTCATATTTGCAAAGTTTCCATAATTCTCTTTTCTTTGTTTCTTTTTCTTTCCTTCTTGAATTCTTCAGTATTAGTTACATACTTAGTTCTTTCTTTTTATCTGTTTAACTATAGTTTCATATTTGCAAGGTTTTCTATTATCTTTTTTGTATTTTGTTTTTTCTAAAACTCAATAGTATATTAGTTAAGTTATTCATTTTCATTTTAATGTATTGTATTTCAATTGTATTATGCTCAATGTGTGTTATGAGGGCAATAATGGGATTCAGTTCTGGTGCCCTCAATATGTAAATTTTCAATAATAAATAAATAAATATATTTCCCAAAGATCATGTAACTCGATGATCGGGGTACTATTGACCTCTGGACTGGATATGATATTAGCAAATAAATAGGCTATAAGCAAGTCGACACAGGGTCACAAGGAACACATGTGAAGACAACTGCATTTATTTAAATTTACTAAATAATATAGAATATTGTTTGTTAAATAATTGATAAATGTTTGATAATGTTCATAAGAATATATTTGAATTTAAAAAGTTCTTCCAAGTTTATAAATTTGTTAAGGATGAGCATGTAGTGCTTTCGCCCGACTCAAGTTGGGACAGTGTAACGTCAGTGAAAACATTTGGTGTCATTAATAGATATATAAGAATGTGAAATTTGAGCTGAATCAATTTTAAGCTGAAATCTTGAATTTAATAATATATTTTGTCACAAAGTGTATTGTGACACAAAGAGAGAGTCGAACCGCCATAACAATATTGAAGTTTTTATTAAATTTTATATTAAATTTTTTACAGAAAGGAGTATTTTTGATGCCCATCACCACTTTTCCTCCTTTTTAAAGCTGAAGAGAAGCATGTAGCTCTCAGATTGTGAAAGTGAGTTAAATTGAACTGCTCTAATAACACTTCATCCTAGATCTTTTGGATTCAAAATTTGACAAACTTTATGAAGTGAAAAACATAACCTTTTTTGGACAATCTTGTTTCAAATTTGGAGAAAGGAACAGTTTTGGGCTTTGAGCCTGTTGTTCCTTTCTCATCATTCATAGTTGAGGATTATATTGGGTGTGCCTGCACTTTTTTAAAGATGATAAAGAAGACATTTTGAATAAAATTTAGAATTTAGGAATAGGCCGACACATCTAGAAAATACCTGAGTCTATACCTAATTCATGCAGGTGAACGGGCTAGAGTCAAGAAAACTTCAATTAATCTTGCCATGCTGATTTAATAGGTTTATACTATAGAATAACACTACAATTTGAAATAATAGAAAAATACAAACAGCTTCACTAAACATGGCAGCTAAAATCGAACAACAGAAACAACAATATCATGTTACTTTGTGACATTCTTCATCTGATTCGGGGGCGCATTACTATCCCCGTTTAGATAGCAATACGTCACAAAACCAAACAAGATCAGTCATAAAATAACCAATCATTTCAACATGAAATTACTCAAGAAAGAAAAAAACCGTTGA
>NW_024089069.1:0-5385 GCF_014356525.2 Nilaparvata lugens | reverse complement strand
GCACTCGTAAACGTTGGCAGATCACACGAGCTCCTGCTGACAAATACGCATTCAATAGAGCATCTCACAAATGCTCTCAACTTCTTAAACTCCATCGCTTGCAATCCTGGGAAGAATATCTAACATCTTTGCCATCCCACTCAGCCTGGCAAGCTACCCGAAAACTTCTCAGGAAACAACCCCCAACCTCACCACTTGAGAGCCCAAATGGGCTTATCTTCTCAGAACAAGAGAAAGTGGATGAGTTTGCCTCCCACCTCCAAATTCACTTTTCAAACCCACCCATTCCCCATAGTCAAGAGCTCAACTCCCACTTTGATAGAATAGTCGACAGTGTATCAGAAACAGTTCAAGACCAAACCCCAAATAATCTCCCATTCTTTACAATGGGGGATATAACAACCGCACTTCAAAATACCAATCCAAAAAAGGCCCCAGGCCTTGATGGTATTTCAGGGAAGGCCATCTTCAATGCGCCACCAGAACTAGCCCAACACCTGCTTGTAATTTTCAATTCCATTCTGAACACCCAACACTTCCCCTCAGAATGGAAAAAGAGCAAATTATTCCTGCTCCTAAAGCCAGGAAAACGCTCCACCCAACCATCCAGCTACAGGCCCATCTCCATCCCCTGCTTTTTCTCAAAGCTTTTTGAGAAAATGTTCCTGGAGAAACATATCAGAGATACGCTAGATAGTGTGATAAGGCCAGAGCAGTTTGGATTTCGTGCAAGTTGTTCAACAACTCTGCAACTAATGAAATTCTGCTCTCAATTATCAGACTCTTTCAACAAGAAAGAGCACGTGGCTGCAGTCTTTATAGACTTCAAAGCAGCCTTCGACACTGTGTGGCTGGATGGACTCCTCTATAAACTTTCATCTGTCTTTCCACCCCCAACAGTCAGACTCTTCAAGTCATACCTTACTAATAGGTATTTTGAAGTCCAAATCCGTACCCCCTCTTCAATAGCTTCTTCAGCTCTCACCCCATCAACAGCAGGTGTCCCCCAAGGATCTGTGCTTGGTCCTATTCTCTACTCCCTTTTCATCAACGACATGCCAGCTCTACCTTCAGTTCAAACCAGTCTCTTTGCAGACGATACCACTTTCCACTCCAGCAGCATGAGTCTCGAGAGGGCGGCCAGGAATGTTCAAGAGCAGTTGAACCTGCTCACATCCTGGTGTTCATCCTGGAAGGTAGAGATAAATGCAAATAAATGCGTGGCTGTCGCCTTTTCCAGAAAATGTAAACTTCCTCCCACTCTCACAATCCATGGCCACGCCCTGCCATGGTCCCCCACCGTCAAGTATCTAGGTGTTACTCTAGACAGAAACCTTACCTTCAAACAACACATTGACGTGAAAATACAACACAGTCGTGTGCTGTTTGGACAATTATACCCCCTTTTTATCACCCCCTCTTTCCCCCTGAAGTTTCGGCTGCTCATATTCACAGCTATCATCAGGGCATACATGACCTATGCCGCCCCTGTCTGGTTCCCATACCTATCGAAGACCAATAGAAAACGACTATTTGGCCTTCAAAACAAACTCATAAGAACCATCTGCAACTTTCACTACACAGTGAACAATAGGCTACTCTATGAATATGTCTCCACTCCCCAACTGATTGACTTCATTCAGCTCACATCAAGAAAACTTCATGACACAGCTTCAACGTCGTGGCGTACATCAGTAAGGCAGATGTACGAGATACCACGACCAGTTCAAACCAAAAAGCCACTCCCTTTTCAACAATGGTGGCCAGACTGATGGTCAGCAACTTGACGTTAAAGTCACCATTGTAAACAGCTCGTATTCCCCTGAGGTGAACCCATCTCCATCACACTTCTCCCAAAAAAAGTGAATTTGGCAAAAAAAAAAAAAAAAAAAAAAAAAAAAAAAAAAAAAATCAAATGTATAAATTTATAAATAAATGTCAAATGAACAAATATATACATAAATGAAAAATAGATAAATATTCAAAGATACAAATATATTACAAATATTCAATATTATATTATCCATATTACAAAACTTAATATTACAAAACATATTATATTATATCTTAATAAAAAAAAAAAAAAAAAAAAAAAAAAAAAAAAAATAAATAAATAAATAAAAGCCAAATTCACTTAAGGTCTATTATCTAGGAGCAACCAAAAATTTTCAGTTCTGTTAATTCTATGAGCAGTCATAAGGCAAACCAGCCTAAGGCACTGCCAATTAGGGTGATTCACTCACCCTGTTCCACCCACAGTCAGTCATTTTCTGAACTGACATAGGCTTACGTAGTAGTAGCAGCAGCAGCAGCAGCAGCAGCAGCAGCAGCAGCAGCAAGCAAGCAAGCAGTACAATGGCTCGTACCAAGCAGACAGCAAGGAAATCGACCGGCGGTAAGGCGCCCAGGAAGCAGTTGGCAACGAAAGCTGCCCGCAAGAGTGCTCCGGCCACCGGTGGTGTGAAGAAGCCGCATCGTTACAGGCCTGGCACAGTGGCTCTGCGAGAAATTCGTCGCTACCAGAAGAGCACTGAACTGCTTATTCGTAAGCTGCCGTTCCAGCGCCTTGTTCGTGAGATCGCACAGGACTTCAAGACTGACCTGCGTTTCCAGAGCTCGGCTGTTATGGCTCTGCAGGAGGCAAGCGAAGCCTACTTGGTTGGCCTGTTTGAAGACACCAACCTGTGCGCTATCCACGCCAAGAGAGTGACTATCATGCCGAAAGACATTCAGTTGGCCAGGCGTATTCGTGGAGAACGTGCTTAGACGACAACACACGCGCGGCTATATCATGTTATTGGCTGCTGGTGCTGTGCAATGCAACGCGCACTCACACCAACAACGGCCCTTTTCAGGGCCAGTAGATGATAATTTTTCACATTGGATGAAAATCTGCTACTGCTTGCTTCTCAAAACCTAATAATGGATTTGATTTGCTCTGTAGTCTGATGCACTCTTCTTCCCTTCACTATCAATCAATCATAATGCTTCTTCTCTTGTGTTTGTGTCTCTAGATAATGCTGGCCCTTTTTGGGGCCACTGACACACTATTATCAATTTATTATTATGTCGGGATATCGTTCAGAAAGCTGTTTCCCATTTTTCTCTCTATTGCTGGTGCAACCACTCAATTTTAGTTGGTTGGTGCTGTTTTTTCATACACACTGTTTGGAGACCAAGGCTCTTTTCAGGGCCACTGAGACAAAAATTGTTAAAAAGAATATTGTTGTATTATTTTCAACTGATCAAACATGAACATTAATTATTTTTGCCAGTAGGCTTCTTCATGTTTGACGCAACAAGTGAAAAGAGAACTTTCACCACTCATGTGAAAATTGTTTGTTGTGGAAACGTGCGAGTGGCCCTGAAAAGAGCCAACTAGCTATATCAGACTAATATTCATCTCTACTTCAAACTCAGAAGAGACACTGTCACTACTGTTACACACAGTGTATCAATCAATGTAATAGCATAGTCATCACACTTGTGAGGCGAGTGACGACGGTAGCAAATGAATAAAATCATATATTATTTTCATTTTGAAAATCAAACAGCTATTGGCCCTGAAAAGGGCCGTTGACGCTTGTATGCGGTACACTTGTTGTTGTTAAGCGGATGTTGTGGTGGCATGCTAGTCGGCGGCGAGCGCGCACACACACACACACAAACTCTCTACTTGGAGCTGGTGTACTTGGTGACAGCCTTGGTTCCTTCACTGACTGCGTGCTTGGCCAGTTCACCGGGCAGCAGAAGACGCACAGCGGTCTGGATCTCCCGGCTGGTGATGGTTGAACGTTTGTTGTAGTGAGCCAGTCGGCTTGCCTCGGCCGCGATGCGCTCGAAAATGTCGTTGACAAAGCTGTTCATGATCGACATCGCCTTGGACGAGATACCGGTGTCTGGGTGAACTTGCTTCAGCACCTTGTAGATGTACACGGCATAGCTCTCCTTCCTCTTGCGTTTCTTCTTCTTGTCTCCCTTGGCAATGTTCTTCTGCGCCTTGCCGGCCTTCTTCGCTGCTTTACCGCTTGTCTTGGGTGGCATACTGCTGCTGCTGCTTGCTGCTAGACGAGATCTGCTCAATAGGGCTGCTAGTCCACGAGTGTGTTCAAATTTCTCTAGTGCTGCTCTATTTATTGACTTTGTGTGGAAACATTGTCGACCAATAGAATGCTTGTATTCAACTATTGGCTATGATTGCTACCAATCATGTCACGTCTACTCTAATTGGTCGAAATTCGTGCCACACATTGCCTATATATAGGTGCCGATTTGCAACAGATTTTCATTCTTATTCCATCGTTTCTACAGCACCGATCAACAAACCACAACCAGCATCATGTCAGGCAGAGGCAAAGGCGGAAAAGTGAAGGGAAAGGCAAAGTCTCGCTCATCCCGTGCCGGACTCCAGTTCCCAGTCGGTCGTATCCATCGTCTGCTTCGCAAAGGCAACTACGCCGAGCGTGTTGGTGCTGGTGCTCCCGTCTATCTGGCCGCTGTCATGGAGTACCTGGCCGCTGAAGTGTTGGAGTTGGCTGGCAACGCCGCCCGTGACAACAAGAAGACTCGTATCATTCCGCGTCACTTGCAACTGGCAATCAGGAACGACGAGGAGCTGAACAAGCTGTTGTCCGGCGTAACAATCGCACAGGGTGGTGTCCTGCCCAACATCCAGGCTGTCCTCTTGCCGAAAAAGACCGAGAAGAAGGCTTAAGTCTGCTTGCCTTGCTACTGCGCGCTCGCGCGCATTCGACTCTTGGTGTTGAACCACAAAGGCCCTTTTCAGGGCCAGCAATACATTTATTTTTCAATTATTATATTATATCAATGTTTGTCACTATAGTGGTTACTGTCTGTCTCCTAGACATATCGGCTTTATTCTCTCACATAGGTTGTCTGTCTGTCGTCACCCTCTAATATACACAAATTAGAAATTAGTTGGCCCTTTTCAGGGCCACTGGCACACTTAATGATCAAGTTCAATGAAACAATTTAATTTACTTTTGTGTGTCTAGAATAGAGAAGAATGTCAGTGTGCTAACCGATTTTTGAGATGAGGAGAAGAAAATGTACTCTCTCACACCTTCCATCAAAACAACAATATTATTGTTCTCTGTCACTTGCTACAGTTGTGAAGCAGATGTGAAATAGAAAAATATCATCCAGTGGCCCTGAAAAGAGGCTTTTGCACTACTAACTCGTCAAACGCACACGTTCATCTTCTTCTACTCTCACAACTCCAACTAAATATAATCAATTTATACACACATGTCCAACTTCTTACTGTTCACCGATTGGATGATACCCATCAGGAACTAATAATATTCTCTGTTACTGAAAATGTGTTGGTGGCCCTGAAAAGGGCCTTTGTGGTTCAGTACTGCT
>NW_024089068.1:0-6133 GCF_014356525.2 Nilaparvata lugens | reverse complement strand
GAAGGGCATAATTATTCAGTTTTTCAGGAACAGAGTTTAAAGTTTTAATAACTATTTTAAATGTAAAAGGCATTGAGATAAGGTAATTAACTCCTAAAAACAATAAGATTAATCACAAAACACACATAACAACATGACGACACAGGATATCAATCAGAATTCAGGATATATATGGAGAAAGCAATGGCTGATCGTTTAAAATGTTCTCCGCAATAAGGGCATATAGCTGTAGCCCTTCTTGTAGCTACTGCCTCAATTATCAAATTCTTAATCATTAATTATGAAATATATCAAATGGGCTTCATTTTCTAGCATTTACAGATTTGATTGTACATGATTTAAATCAGTTACACACACATCGATTATTGGACGTACGATTTCTTGCCGTTCTTATAAATTCTACCAGATTGAATGGAGCTTGACATGACAAGCACATGATCACATCATAGTTTGTCAAGTTATGTTCAGTTCAATAAAGTTTATACGAACGGGAGAAAATCGTTCGTCCAAAAATCGGTGTGTGTGTATCTAGACTAACTATAGTGAGGTCCACGTTATAATGGCAGTGTTTGATTATTAATGGTATTGCTATCCTTTTCTATCATTCAACAAAGGGGATAGCGCTTTCTCTCCCTCGCTTTGCTCTGTTGCCAGATCGTCTTCAAACAATGTAAAATTAATAATTAACAAAATATTTCATCTTAATTATGAAAATTCATTATGAAATTTTTGGAGAATATAATTTATTTCTCTCTCTCGCTTTGCTCTGTTGCCAGATCGTCTTCAAACGATGTAAAATTAATAATTAATTAACAAAATTTCATCTTAATATGAAAAATTCATTATGAAATTTTTGGAGAATATAATTCTTGCTCAATAAAATATAATAATTGATTTTTTAAACGAGAATGAACAGTATATTACATCAATAATACAATATCAGATACCGTCTATAGAAGGCATTGACCAGACAGAGGTTCGGCAACGTTGCTCTCGTATCTTTCTACACTGCCATAATAATGTGGACCTCACTATAGTGATATTTTTATCTTATCATGAGATATCTAAATTTTCATTTGCATCATATAAATAACTTAACATGAAGGTGCGAAGAGAAGGAGTATGTCGCGGTGTGGATTTCGGTTTCGATCGATAACACCAATTCAGCTGTTTATTACTTTCCTTGCCCTGTTACCATAGGTAAGGAAAGTATTGCTTTCCGAAAAAAATTAAGGTACCGAAATTTCTAAATTTCTATATGTTTTAAGGTCCCCTGAGTCCAAAAAAGTGGTTTTTGGGTATTGGTCTGTATGTGTGTGGGTGTGTGTGTGTGTGGTGTGTGTGTGTGTGTGTGTGTATGAGTGTATGTGCGTTCTGTGAACACGATATCTCATCTCCCAATTAACGGAATGACTTGAAATTGGAACTTAAGGTCCTTACAATATAGGATCCGACACGAACAATTTCGATCAAATGCAATTCAAGACGGCGGCTGAAATGGCAAAAATGTTGTCAAAAACAGGGTTTTTCGCGATTTCTCAAAAACTGTTCCAACGATTTCGATTAAATTTATACCAAAAATAGTAATTGATAAGCTCTATCAACTGCCACAAGTCTCATATCTGTAAAATTTTAGGAGCTTCGCCCCATCTATGCAAAGTTCGATTTTAGATTCCCATTATCAGGCTTAAGATGAAATAGAAACAAAAAATTTTGAGGGGAAAAGATTAAGCATGAAAATCTCTACAATTAATGCTCAGTAACATTTTCACCTAAAATTGAAAATAAGCACGAAATTCCACAAAATGTTATTATTTCAATTGCAAACTGTTGGCAACTGTTGATTCTATTAAATGATTCACTATGAAGAGATAGCAGACCTCGTATGTCTCCAGAGTTATTGTCCTGTCACCAGCTGGCTCAGATCTTTGTTTATAAGTAGACTTGAGATGCGCGTGAACACTAGCGTCAGTTGATCAATTCTCATAACAGCAAGGAAAGTTGTGTGAGTGCGCCACACAAGATTTTTTATCTTATCATGAGATTTCTAAATTTTCATTTGCATCATATAAATAATATAACATGAGGGTGCGAAGAGAAGGAGTAGGCTATGTCGTGGTGTAGATTTCGGTTTCGATCGATACCACTAATTCAGCTGTTTATAATTAAAACATCTGAATGTCATCCTGGTGAACGGAGTAGTAGTAACCATGTTCATACCAATGTTTCAAGGCCTCTTCATATTACGCTACGCTACTACACTAAAATACGTCTCCGGAAGACGTAGCTGTCCTATCTCACAACATTGGAAGCTACGCTACGCTGATGTGAACGCTGATATAACTTTCAATGTCGGGAGATAGGACGGCTATTTCTTCCAAAGACTTAATTCAGCGTAGCGTAAAGAAGAGACCTTTACAATGTATTTGTGTTACATGAAGGTAGTACCTGAGAGATGGATAATTTTTTTTTCATAATAATTCATAATTTTTATTGCCAAAATTAATACATGTTAACATTTTATAATAGAGTATAAAATCATTCTATTAATACCTTAAGGTGCGTACAGACTTTCGCTCTGCTCCGCAACCGAACGTCACTCCATCAGAGCGATTGATGATCGACGGAGAACGCGAGAAGATCTAACATCTTCCGTAACGTTCATGATGGGTGCGGGGGCGGAGCGACTGTGGTTCGATGGAGGAACGAGGGCGGTACGAGGGCGGAGCGTGCTCGGTGCGGGTTGGAAACGCGTATATGTGTACGCAGCTTAAGAGATAATTCGATGATGGAAATCAAATTTAGAACAAAATAAAATTAGAAAACAAAACAATTCAAATACACTATTGGCATCACCCAGCAAAGGAAAAATCCTGCCCGCTGAGTGAGAGTATCAATTCAAAACAAAGTCAAGCTGATATGATTAATGTAAGTTTCATTACAGATTCATTATTGAAGGCAATCAAAGGAATCATTTCTTCTCCCACTTGCTTTGGGAATATAATTAAACATTAGTCAATAAAGACTTTAGTAGTGCTATAGCGAATATTTATATAAAGCATTACAACAAAGTTCATCCACTCTTTTCAAATTTTTACGAAATCTCACAGTTTCTTCATAAAGAAGCGATTTGGAACAATACGTTTGAAGATTTACTGGTCCACTATCACCTCACAAGCACTGCATTCACAAGCGTATTAAACTTGAGCCCTTATAACCAACTGTTATGAACTTGATAAGCGCTTTCAGTAACGTGACCATCATTACTAGTGACACTATTAAACTCAGCATCCAGCAATTTGAGCAGCTCCCTCAAACTATAATATTATTCCCCACACATAGTCCAAGTACCATCATAACATACCCCTCGGTCCACAACCATTACAATATTCAATTATCTTAGTCTCCCAGACAGACTCTCGTTAGTTGCACTCAATATGTTTCTGAGAGGTATTTGGGGTGGAGAAGTGAGAGGGAAGACTGAGCCAATGACAGAGAAGGGCACGAGAGGGAGAGGTAAATTTGGATAGTAGGGAATAAGGAAGAGAGGAGTAGAGCGAGGGGACAGAGACAATGAGAGAGAAGGACATGAGAGAAGGAGGGGTGATTGAGAAAGGAAAGAATAAGAATATGAGATACATATTCTAAGAATATTGAGATCTTCAATGTTTGTTTCCTTTACGAACGCTAGTTAATAATCACTTTGAACAATTAAATTACGACATAGTAGTCAAATATGTATAAATAAATATTTATTCATCTATGTCGTAATTTAATTGTTCAAAAGTGAATATGAGAGAGTGAGAGGATGAATACAGAAAACGAGACATGAGCATAGAAGTGAAATGGATAGTGAAAAAGAGAGAATAAGTTAGAATATTATAAAATATAAATATGATGTAGCAGTAGAAAGGAAGTAGAGATAGTGTGAGTGACACAAAAATAAGGAATGAAGAGAAAGAACCAATAAGAGAAGAGAAGTATATTCAACCAGAAACCAGAGATGAACGAATATCATCGAACAGTATTGGTCTACGATACAAACAAAAGATAAATAATATTAATCAAAAAGATTATTAAAACAATATACAAACATGAAGTACCTCTTATTTAAAACATTTTAAAACTGAGAACATTTCAAACACTATTTCGGCCTACTTTGGCCATTTTCAAGTTTAATGCAAGAATAAACAAGTTGATATTAGATAATGTATTTTCATATGATTTATTTACTCCCTATTCATTATTTTTGGTTGAATTATTTTCATGTCAATTATATTTTACTTCAATTTTATCGAAAATAGGATTATTTGAGTCGATTTAATTTCAGTCAAGAAATAATGAATACGAAATAAATAAATCATATGAAAATAAGCATATGAACATACATTATCTAATATCAACTTGTTTATCCTTGCACTTAAACTTGAAAATGGCCAAGTAGGCTGAAACTAGTCGTTGAAATGTTATGAAGTTTTAAAATTTTTTATTAAAGGGTACTACATGTTTTTATTAATTTTAATAAAGTAGCCCATACAAGTGGAGTGAGTTTAATCAAACGGGCATGGCGAAAAGGCAAAAAATTGAATAAAAGAAAATGATTGACACGAAATAATAAGCTTATAAAAGTTAGGGGAGGAAGAGTCAGAGAGCCAAAGCAATGATATATTCAAGAACAGAAGAGGAAGAAGATAATACGGAAACAAAATAGAAACAAAGACGAAAATTTTGACAAATACAATGGGACATAAGTACAGTAGTAAAGTAGGGAAAATATTGGAGACGAAATAAGTACTGAAGGGAAAATGTGTGAGAGTGAGGGATAGGGAGAAATCGACTGAGAGGTACATAAGAAAGATAGGATTAGGGGTGAGAGAGACAGAGGAAATACAGAGTAAGAGAGGAATAGAGAGAGAGCGAGAGTGAGAGAAAAAAAGAGAGAAAGAAAAAGAGAGAGAGAACACATGACAGAGGAAAAAACTAGTAAGAGAGGATGTGAGAGAGAGACAAATAAATAGAGAGAGAGAAATAGACAATGTGAGATAATGAGAGAGAGAATGATAACAGGGAAATATGGGAGTCTGCAGACCGGGAGATAAGTCTGTCTGGAGCACACGATGAGAAACTCTTAGAGAAAGAGAGGGGGACTGGTGAGTCATCGACAACCCTTCACCCCTTTTTAGGGTTGGGGGGTCTTTGGAAACCCTCCCCCACACCAACACCACATCATCGCATTATGTCCCGCACTCGCTCGAGTGTAATGGAGGATAAGGGATGTTTTGAATAGGGTTTGCCCGGGTACCAACTGCAACTTATTCTCTTCTCCCTATCACTCTCTCTTACTCTCTCTCAGTCAGAATCTTCTTCATGATATCTCACTCTCTCTCAGTCAGAATCTTCTTCATGATATCTCACTCCTCACTCCTCTCTCTCTCTCTCTCTCTCTCTCTCTCTCTCTCTCTCTCTCTCGACTCGTATCCTAGCACCTTTCCTTATCCACTCTAAGCCGCTCTCCAGACTTGGCACACTCTATGAGTGTGCACTTGAATTCGTCGGCGACACTTAAGCCGCTTTCAGGATTTGGATTTGACTTGTGTGTTGTAGTCGGGAGAGACCGCCTCCAGGAGCCTGGCTGACTTGGGAGCGGCTTGTTGTTATCTCAAGTGGTGCATAGTTTGCCAATGTTGCTGGTTATGTACCGGTACTCTATGGTGGAGCATTGTTTCATTTTCAAGTTTCCAATAATACACTGTCTTCTGTGGAGATTGTTTGTAGGGGAGCCAAATTGAATATTACATTTGTTTCGATAAAAAAGTAAATTCGTATGGTTTTCTGTTGGTGGAAAGCCCCCTTACGGAAGGTCCCATCTCACCTAAATATATAAATTGAGCCATCAATGTTATTTACAGATGGAATTAAATAGAGAATGCATTCATTCAAATGCTAATTAATATATAATTATTATTTAACGAAAATCCCAAATAAATGCTGCAAATCACCCCGAAGACCTTTGCTACTGCAGACATTGACAACAGGGTTAACAGCTAAATGGGAATTCGATGAGAACTACTATCCAAAAATTATTTGCCAGCCCGGGAATCGAGCCCGGTACCTCCCAATTGCCAGTCATGAA
>NW_024089067.1:0-5513 GCF_014356525.2 Nilaparvata lugens | reverse complement strand
GGTTCGTTAATGTTTGGTAGGAAAGTCAGCCGCAAAAACACAAGTAATAATAAAAAAAAGGGGTATTATTGAGTTTAAAGTTGCTTAGAAATTTGGTATGGTAACGAAAATTGAAGGTTTTAGACAATGAATATTTAAAGTGATTAGTTAAGGTATACAAATAAAATAACAGAGAAACTTTTTTCGAGTACCTAGGTAATGTTAAAATGGTTATCAGTGAAAGTAGAAATAAATATTGGAACAGTACTTAACGGGTTAAATTAAATAAGATTAACAGTGAAATTCTTCTAGTTGAATTTGAAATGAAAAGGGAAAATCTCTTATGTTAAGCATGAGTTTAAATTATTCTGTAGTTGAGAGTTGAAAGGTTGATTAAAAACTTATTGGGGATATGAAAGTAGAAATATGTAGGAAAATTCGTGTCAAAAAGAAATAGAATTTTTGTTGGGAAAATTAAATTGAGGTAATTACAGTAGTAGGACCCTTTAGAGATAAGTAGTCAAAAAAAAAAAAATAAATAAAAAAAAATAGGAAAATCTTTAATGAAATGATAATTTTTTTTAATGATGAATAGTAAATTGGCAATCAAGTTTTCCATGTGAATAAGTTGAGATATGTTGAGATCTAGTAGAGTAATTGAAACTACTTGAATATGAAGTCTATAGTTGAGAAATAATTATGTGAGGCTCCAGTAAGGTTGAAAATGTCAGTGAACTTGAGAATCAGTAATAGTGTAATAGTAGTCTATTAATGTGTTAATGTATTGGTAAATTTCATAATGTTGATAATCAGGAGTCAAGCATTAGCAGTCCCAAGCTAGTTGATCGAGTTGAATTTTCATATTATTAAATCATGCGATGAAAAGTATGCTTCCAGTGTTTAGAGAAAATGTCACGTACTCTAGTGAGAAGCGAAATACAGAATTATAATTGTCGATTAAAACCTAGCACTCATTGTTTTGTTTTGACTAGCGTTCTGTCGTAGAGGTTTCCTACTGGAATATTATAATGAAAAGTGTTTTTCTCATGATTGTGGAATGCAAAATCGCGCTTGTGTCATATAGCTCTCGTGTTGATCTAATAATGCAATTTCAATCATTGTGATCTTTGAATCGTAGTCGATGTAGAATAGTATTGCCTATTGAATTGCTTTATATTGTTAAAAATATATTGCACTCTCAACTCTATAGTAATGATAGTTAGATTCAATACATTCAGCTGAGTGAAAAAGTTTCATCCTTTACTATTATAATCAACGTACTCAATTTTACAACAGCAGAGTAACATAGAACCAATTAAAACTATGATGTCTTTTAAACGTTTTCCCTTGTTAGAGTTTGCCAAGAAAATAACCAGGGACTCAATAAAGTGATTGAAGTATTCAGATTAGATACTCGGTCCGTCTTTAGTGCTACTAAAAGGTGGACACGCCATATTGTTTTGTCCTGACTCTTGCCACAGTTTTAAAGACTCTTGCCACAAATCTCAATTAGATATACATTTTGCTGAATTTCGGCATGATAAAGAGATTTCTTTTGAAGAGGGCCCGCTTCAAATTGGATCTACTATCAATCCAGAAATTTGACTCCCAAATCATACAGAATGCCTCTATGGTAACATATCTGATTAGATTTCTTTTTGCGTGTTTCACACCGGAAGGAAGGGGAGTGTGCCGGGCACTCTCTTTAATTCAGGCCTTTTCCCAAGTTATAATAGTAAATTTAATACGCAATAGACTAGAGCCATTATTGTAAGTGAGTTAGCGAAATAAATTATTTTCTCTCTCTATTATGAACGGCCATGACTTCGAGTTTCCCATGATAGATATTTAAAAATTGTGGCTCCGAGTCGTCGAGGAATGTAGATTATGGAATTATCTCTAAAACTTAGCCTTCTTGTCGCGACATAAAATGTGATAAGTTGGAAAACAGCAAGCATTGAAATTATAACAAACTACCGATTTTGCAGTTACTATTTGGTCCAAAGGCTCTAGAAGCCACGCGACGATTGGTCAAATTGATTCTCTTCGCCCAATAGGAGACCTGTTTCTAAATACAGTAGTGGGGATTCCCCAGCCGACAGACCAGATTACGTTCCGGAGGACACTTTGCTAGGAGCACTACAGAGAGTAAAGATGTAGTCACTATGTTTCCCCCTTTTTGGGCAAGTTTATGAGTTATATCATTTTTTAGTTAATGTAGGAGCTAGAGTTATTTTATATTAAGTTTAAATTTACTAGTAGTGCCATGTCCTGAAAGGTTTAATTGTGTTTCTTCATCATGTACGAATAATTGTTTCTTCAAATAACCGCTAAGGTACGTGAAATAAGGTTAAAATATAATTTAGGGAGTTTTATTGATTGAAACTTCCATAAGAGTATTGAATTAATTAAGCCTGTTATTTTTCAAGTTAATAATATTGATTGAGAATAATCCTTTTGATTTTTAGTGATGGAAGATACTTATAATTTTTTCTACAGAGTATAGAAAGTTTTCAGTTACGTTACATTTGAGTTATTGTTCCTGGAGATATTATCGTAGAGTATTGCTGAAAGTCAGGAAGATAGCCTTTAAATTGAAATGAAACTTTTAAGAATTGTTCATATTGAGTTTATGACATTTTTTAATTTATATTTTTCAGACTCTGTTTTCTTATGTCATTAAGGCTTTTGAATGATTTAGTAAATTTTTTATGATAGAAATCTTAATAGATGAAGAAGAAAGTTTTTCTTTTCCAGGAAATTAATATTAATGAATGTTCAAATTTTAATACAATTTAAATTACTTTCTATGTGTTACTAATTTTATTTAATTAAAGGTAAAAATTCCACAAGATGAATCTTATAAGGCAAACATTATCTTTCCTTAAAGTGAAATTTTCAATTTTTTTTTTCTTTTATTGTGTTATAAAGTGTCTTGTTTTATTAGGTGATAAATTCATAATTTCAGTTGATACTAGTTTTGGACTTGTATTTGTAGGTAAATCAAATCAAAACTCTGGAATGTTCATTTTTAATTAAGGTCTGAGCAGTTTTGGGCGAATGCCCGTTATTTACACTTGGATTGCGTCCTATAGTTCAATAAATAAATAAAATAAATGTTGGCTGGCGCACAAGTTTCCAATAATATAGTCGAACTACTATATGAAAAATTATATTTGATTTTGCAAACCAAACGAAAAATATCATAAAAGTTAACATCATAATAATGAAGTATTCATTTTTCTAAAAGCATTATATTAATATTACGAGTGTTTTCATAAAGTTGTTTTGTATATTAATGACACTCTGGCAAGTAAATTTGTTTTAAATCTGTTAAATTTGAAAATGAAATCAGAACGTCAAGATAAAATCTAAATTGAATAACAGAATAAACTCCTGTTTTAGCTTTTGATGAATTGTAGGAAGAGTTAGAAATTAATGCTGTAATACATTATTACAGCGGTTCATGTGTGTCCCCAAACCAACTTCTTGTACTACCACCCCTTTGGTTCCGCAACTTTATGTAAAACCGCTTCAAGACACCCGTTCAGACGACAGGTCTAGGGACGTAAGAGGACGTCGCCGTCAAGCCAAATTCAACCGGTAAAAGCTCACCGCCAAAAACAAGGTACTGTAACCCCGACGATAAAGCAACGTACAAACCAACGAAAGTGCAGTGTAGTGAAACAAAGGTTCATTCGAGAATGTCAATAAAAGTGGGGATTCAAAATTATTATGAAATGGGTTATATGGGTTACTATCGACGAAATTTGGGTTCAACGGGTTTTTTTCTTTCTTGAGTAATTTCATGTTGAAATTGATTGGTTATTTTATGACTGATCTTGTTTGGTTTTGTGACGTATTGCTATCTAACGGGGATAGTAATGCGCCCCCGAATCAGATGAAGAATGTCAACAAAGTAACATGATATTGTTGTTTCTGTTGTTCGATTTTAGTTGCCAATGTTTATTGAATCTGTTTGTATTTTTTCAAATTGTAGTGTTTTCTATAGTATAAACCTATTAAATCAGGCATGGCAAGATTAATTGAAGTTTTCTTGACTCAGCCCGTTCACCTGCATGAATTAGGTATAGACTCAGGTATTTTCTAGATGTGTCGGCCTATTTCTAAATTCTAAATTTTATTCAAAATTATCTTCTTAGGCACAGGGTGCAAGATTCGGCACCTGATGGAATAGGTAGAGCAATTCATCTAGTGAATTAGAGCTATAACTATCGCAAATTATATTGCAAATATTAAATATCATATGAATATGTTTTAATAGTCTAGATTTTATACTTCTTTGATTCAATAGAATTTTCTGAAATGTATTGATCTATTTTTTCCTTCAATAAAATACCTTTAATACTAATTTTACTTGCGCAAGTATTTTCTTATTAAATTCTTATTTATAATAAAAACCCTTTCGGCGAGCTAGCTTTGATTATTAGATAGATTCGAAGCACTAGGGCGCCCATCACTAATTCAATATTTATCACTCACGTGTCGAAAATCTTCTTATAAGCCGCCGATGTCGATCCAACTCCTTGTGGTCCTGGAATATGGTAGCCGGAATCGTCTCTTCCAAGGGGTTATAAAATTATTTGAAATTGAAAATGACTTCTGCTTTACAAGAGCATCACAAAGTCTTTAAGAAATTTAATAATTTGATCTAACTTTAACTTTTACAATTTATAGCAAGGTATTATGCTCTAAAATATTTAGGGTCCTCTCATGGTGGCATTTGGCTGGCGAGTGATGGTTCTCCTTTCTCATTTTACAAATCTTATTTCCGACTTTCAAATTAACATAAATTTGAATATCTTAGTCCTCCGCCATTTAGGTTCAAATAGATCGTACAAAAATATCAAATTATTACTTAGGTTGTGCGTTTAATAATTTCTTTGCCTTCGGCCATATCTATAACATAGACTATACAACAATTTAACATAGATTCCGAACATTTATAGAATATATATAAATATTTTGAATTGGCCTACAATTGCCGCCTATTAACTGCCGTTGTGCTATTGGTGCATGCAAATTTGATTCAGTATTCATGCGCCTGGTACCTCCTATTTCCTGAATACACTTAATTATTTTTATTAGGTTTTTTACTTATGCTCTCTACATGCTAGCTATATTCTATATACCATATTTGTTTCATGCTACCTAATAGTTAGCCACGTGATCATGTGTTCTTTCACATTGCATACTGTTTTGTTGCAATAGAGCTCCGCCAAGGGGTTTTGGTCAGATTCTACGTTGCTCGATTTGGTCGATCTTTAGATCGCCGATCCCTGAATGCATATACCTAACCTCAATCTTCAAAATATTTTATATAATAATATATTTATTAGCAACAAATTCTTTCAAATCCTTTTTAGGTTTTTGTACCGTTTAGCCAGAACAAGCTGATGCTATCTAATCTTAATGGTTATCTATTGGCGATATTAGCCAGTTACTTTATTTCAGACCTATTAATATTTCGGTTAGGGATTTTTATCTACCCAAATTCCGATATTTTACAAGGT
>NW_024089066.1:0-4782 GCF_014356525.2 Nilaparvata lugens | reverse complement strand
GTGTAGTCTATGAAGCATACGTGTAGGTCTTGATTCATATCCAGACATCTTTGTGATAAGGACATTGAGTGCAAACAAGCTTCCCTTTGTTCCTAGTCCTTACGGAATCCAAACTGCGTATTGCTGATGCATTCATCCAATTTTTGTATATATCTTATTATGGATAACCTTCACATGATTTTTATCTATAATAGTATAATAAAAGAAAGAATTAACTTATACACAAGTACGGGATAGGAAATTCACGAATGAGGCATTATCACATCTGAACCACTGATCTGATTAAGTTGAAACTTTGCTAATAGATTCATTTTTTTGAGTATTTAATTCGACCTGCAAGGAGTAAAAAACTTTGATCATATTGTAAGTTACGTGTGCAGTAATACAAGCTCACATCATATTCTACAAATATTAGATTGCCGTGAGTCTTTGACTGATTTGCCAGCACCACATTTGTTTGTTAGTTGATGCATTTTACTAGTAATTGATAATGATGTAGAAACCGAATCTGGTTGTTGATTTTCTGTGGTTGAGAAAGTCTCACACAACTTTCAATGCAACAACAAATTTTGCAAAATAATTTGATTCCACATCTCTTTCGTGATGATACTCTCTGTACTTACAACAAGAACATTACTTCTTCCAATCTGTCGTCTGAAACGACAATATAAATATAGTATATTTCGCACCTAGAGCAGAAAATGAGATTTTTCCAGCTCGAAATCGTTTTCAAGTCCGAGGCCGTAGGCCGAGGACTAGAAAAGATTGAGAGCTGAAAAACATTTTTGCCCGTGGTGCGAACGATATTTTCGCCACACTACAGGTATTGCTGACAAAATAAATAAGAATACAAAATAAAGAATACTCGTTAAGCTATCGTACCTATCTCTTGATTTTAGTGGTAGAAGATTTGCAGTCAGGATTTCAGATTCTTTTAAAATTTCACTTGGAATACCACAGTCATCTTCAAGCATTTTTGAAAATTCGGAATGCACTAATCAACAATAAATAATTGAGTAAAACTGGTTGCGAAGCGAATTAGTTTGATTCGAACTGGAACTAAAATCATGGCGACTTCAGCTTATTATGAAGTGGACACTCGCCCGATCTAGCGGATGACTTATTAATAATAATTAGCGCGTTGTTTCCAGCCATAAGCGGCTGGAAAGAGACAACTTTCTGGCCTAGACCGAAAAGAAACCCTTTTCTGACGTCGTCTGCAAACAAGGTCTTTCAGATCTACGTAGGGACTGGAAAACAGCTGCTTTCTGTGCAGTGTGGCGAAAATATGTTTTCCTACAGTTACGTTGAAAAGTGGCCATTGCTGCACTGATTACAGAACGCAAAGAATCACTTTTCCGCTCTAGTGCGGGAAACATTTTTCTGCACTCCAGATTTGCAACATGGCAACGCAAAATACTTAGTAGGTTATATGGAGCAACAGTGCAGCAAAATCAAAATGAAGTTGGTAACAGTGACTGCTGTGGCTGCTATAGTGAGCAGAGGTGCAACCAAGCACAACGCGCTAATTATTACTATTATATATATTATAACCAAGGACAACGAGGACTTTAGGATTTTAGGATTAAGGTTTTTATCAATTATAAAATTACACAGAAAAACATTTGATGCATTTCAGGCAATTTTACCCATAATTACCCACTTTTCATATTCAATGGTAACTGTAGGAAAAACTTAATGTGAAATACCTGCGCAAAGTTCCTCTGCTGCACTCAAGAAACCATTCCGCCCTCGCCTACGGCTCGGGCGTAAACGTTTCTTTCGGTGCAGCAAATTGTCACTTTGCGCACTAGTTGCACAAATAACTATTTCCATTAAGTGCCTGCCGTCATACAAAAGTCACACTCATTCCAAGTAAACACATTCCTCCTTCGACTGATTGTTTCCAAACGTCTCAATTACTTTCACCTCTCCGTCTTCCTTCCTACTCTTTCCTCCCCATTCTCTTCCGCTAAATCACCAGTACTAAAGGGTGTCACGAAACCCCCACACAACATATTCAGAAGCTTAGTATATACTCATGTTTTGGTGTCTTTTTAACCATGTAAGCACATGCCCTCTTGCTCTAAGCTTCTTCTTTCTTGAATATTGTATTGAATCTCGTGTATTGTTATCTTCCCATACTGTCGCCAGGCAGTCTGGCAGGGCTGAATACTCTCAGGTATAACTATAGATAAACCACCTACACAAGGTGAAACCATTATTCTATCACTATAGATCAACAGTCCACGTGTATAGAAGAAAAAGCTGGGAAGCTTACTATAATATAGAACACCTATAGTCCCAGGCAATACAGAACCTGTCTGCTTTAGAATAGTATACCTGTCTGCTAGACAATTGAATAGAATTCCCTCCCATTATTTTGGGTCTAGACAAGTTGACTGGGTACCTCAGGCGTCAGGCAGTCTAGCTCAACACCTGATCTCAGGAAGGATGTTTTTAACACGTTTGCTAACACATGTGAAACGGATCTGTTCATTTCTAGCGAAATATTTAGAATTTTGTGAATGTTTTTGACTTGCGGATCGTGACTTTCTGAAGCATTTTTGTATTTTATTGTTTTATAATGTCTATTCATGTTCAATAATGAATACTCTACCTGTGGAATTCCCAGTTGTGGAATGTGTGAAAGTTGTGAACGATATTCTCAACTTCTGGTTAGCACATGTGTTCTTTTCACGTTTTGAAAAAAACTCGAGTAGTATGGACTCGTGGTTCACTTTTTTCTATAATTTTCAACTTGATCGTGAAGAAAATGATTATAAATAGAAGAACAAATGAGAAATTGTCAACCATTTTCAATTTGAGATTACTTTTAATCATAGAATTTTAGCCTGATACTGTAATTACAAGTGATTTAAAATGGATTATGGTAATGTTTGTCAATTTACATTTAATTTAACTATCTAGAGTCTCCTTCATTTATTCCATAATTCCTGGATATAGTTTGAATGTGTCACTTTAATTATTGATAGTATTCATCAAGCTTCTGCATGTTTCGATTTAACTCTAAGTTCGCTAACGATCTGAAAACTTCAAATAGAATCGTATTAATATATTCATGATAGATGATGTCCAACACTTTCAAAACTGTATTTGACTTCATCGGTTAATAAAAGTAGTTTACTCCCAAACTGTTATTTATATTGTATTCAAACCTAAACCTGTTGTATTGTAAGTCAAACCTATCACAGAAAACCTTGAACAAGCTCGTCAACTTAAAATGTGGCTATTGATTACAAGACTTTTATATTCAATACAGCCACCATTCCGTGTGTTGGAGCGGCCATTCCATGAACCCAATTTTCACTTTTCCATTGGTTGGCCATCTTCACATAGTGTCTTCCCATTGGCTTACAAGCCAATAGCAATAGAGGCGATACTTCTAGACAACTCATCCTCTCCAATAATGAACCAGATTGTTCTAAGATCATGCCTCTGTCCTGAATGAATAAATCTACTGAATCACATGAAATTGAATATTGTATAGAATTAAATCGCATTATGATGGGATGGATAACTATAGTGAGGTCCACGTTATAATGGCAGTGGATAAAGATAGAAGAAAAGCGATGCCGATTCTCTGCATTAATTAATACACTGTCAAAAACATAATTGTCATCCTTGTGGACCTAGAAAAGGATAGTACCACTGGCTTTGTCGAATGATAGACAAGGATAGCAAAACCAAAGTTGAACAAATAACGTGGACCTCACTATATATAATTCTTCATCTGAAGAATGGATACTCTATTGAATATTTTTCATACCTTCAAATCATGATGGGATGAATATCGATATAATTCTTTCATTAATTTCGTTACTCTATCAAATATCCCCAATCAATCTCATGGAATATTCCTATTGTATTGTGCTGTGATTAATTTTCACCACTGATTAATTTTATCTACCTTCCAGTCGATAATAATGTATCTATTTTGTTTTACTATCAGTAATTTATATTTATGAAATTATAACCACACTCTCTGCAATAATAGAAACAGTGTTTGTTTCCCCCTCCATTCCTGGTCTCCTTATAATTTACTGCATCATTCACTCTCTCTTCTCTTACTTTCTCACTTACTCACTCTTTCTCTCTCACTCTCTCACTACCTACACTATTTCTCACTTTCCAATAACACCATCTATTGCCAAACCTTGAAATATGATTCATTTCCTGTTTCACGATGAAAGCTTTTAAAATGAGACAATAGCGTGGCTCCCTGGTCCCTTATTTCCCTCATTTTCTTTCCATTTTCCTGTTTTCCTTGTCCCATTTTCCTGCCAAAGTGTTGTTTTTCTTGTTCACTCCCTGCCTGCAGCAACATTAGCGATCCTGTCACCGTTTTTGGAAGGCATTCGCACGATTTTCATCACCTTTTTCCCAACTGGAAAACACTCTGATACCATGCCAGAAAATATAGATTATTGATTTATTATCTGAACAGTTGGGAGAATATTATACTCTATGCGGATGTTTTTTCTTATGAAGTTTTTTCCTGGATCAGTGTGAGGGAATAATCATCTGAATTAGCATTGTGATTTGTTTTTTTTTCTGTTTCAGTTTTCAGTTTGGTATTTCTCTGAATTCTGACCTTTCATAGATTATCAATATAGGTGTGAATTATTCTACTTTGGGCCACATTTTTAGAGTATATTGATTTAAAGTATCTTGTGTCTCTACTTTTGTTATAAAACTTTTCGTTTCAATTTCAGTTATTTTAAGGATTTTTTGTTAGCAACTCTCACCAGCGGGCAAAGA
>NW_024089065.1:0-6560 GCF_014356525.2 Nilaparvata lugens | reverse complement strand
TATTTCAACTGCCTCTCTAAGTCATAACCTTTTGGTCATTTCTTCTTTAGGCAATAATGGTTTTCCATCTCAAAACCAATCATATACCAGCAAAATACTAATCATCAAACCCCACTGAAAATTCTACATACACTCCAGCATCCATTTCAAACGATAATTAATCATATCAAAGTTCATAGAAAAAACAGTTTTTTAAATTTAGAAAAAATACATCAATTACAAAAACTTTAGAGGAAATTCAAACTTTAACTCATTTCAATTAATAATATGACAAAACTTTTACATTCAATAAAATCATCATTATTCAAATTAACTTTCATTTATCTTGAACATTTCATATTTATGGCGACACAATTCATTAATACTTTCAAATTTTGAAGTTTTTATTATTATAACAAAATAATTTATACATCATATATTGAATTTCAACGTTTTCTAAATTGAATCATTTATTTTTCAAATAATTTCTGAGTTTGAAGACTGTATAATAATTACAAACCATTTCAAGATTACAATAAAAAGAAGAATAAGATGGATAATGGGTAAATAAGTTCCCTAAAAAATACAAATAAGAGAAAAAGAAAAATGGGTAGATATAAATTCCCTAAGTAGTACAAGGAAGAAAAATATATGAATAATGGCTAATAAGTTTCCTGAAAGAACACACACAAAATAAGTGATACAGTTCACATAAGTGATACATGATGAAAAAAATATGTCACAAGCACACAATTCTTTACACTACAGTAGATATATTTGAGAAAAGTTAAGTTTTATCAACAATAAAAGATTGGGAAAATAAGCTACAATTTCAACTTCTAATATTATTTCAGAAGAATACAAATTTAAATTTACAAATTCAAATGACTATGGACAAGATTGGTTAAGATATGCATAATAGAAGAAATTTACTGAATACTACACAAAGACTGGGAAGAATCGAAATTTGAAAAGATGTAGGGCCAAGAAAATAGGCTACAGGAAAGAAAAAAGATACTATTATGGACTCTTACCATAATATGTACCGTTAGTATTTACGGTCATTGCTATTCTGAATCCCGGCATGACACAGGATTCCTAATCATAACATATTGCTGGGGAATACCCTTTCATCATGTGATTTACTTTCATCATATCAGGGCTGCACTTTAGTATATGGGCCGCGGAATCCAGCATTGAGACCTATACAGATCGATAGAGGAGATCAATACGAGATCAACCATGTATGACATTGTTGTCGATTTCCAAGGATTAGCTGAAAAAACATGGTGGAAAGTTCAAATTTGTTATATCAATTTTTATTTTTGATAATTTTTTTATGGCTAAAATATGTTTAAAACTAGTGCAGTCTTATGTAAAATTTGACGAGGAATCCAATGAAACTAATTTCAGGTTCGTAACTTCAGTAGTTTTTGAGATATTGCAAAAAATGTGCAGAAAAATGCAAATTTTTTGCTTTAAAAAAGGTTAACTTGTTTTCATATGCTTAATAGGTATTTTTAACTATTGGATTTAGTAGAATGATGAATTCTGAAGAAAAAATGTCCAGTCACTCGATAGCCTAAACTTGAAATTGTTGGAGATATTTGAGAAAAAACATGGCGGAAAGTTCAAAATTTTTATATAAATTTTTATTTTTAATTTTCTATGGCTGAAATATGTTTAAAACTAAAGCAATCTTATGTAAAATTTGACGAGGAATCCAATGAAACTAATTTCAGGTGCGTAACTTTAGTAGTTTTTGAGATATAGCAAAAAATGTGCAGAAAATTGCAATTTTTTTTATTTAAAATAGGTTAACTTGTTTTCATTGTGATTAATAGGTATTTTTAACTATTGGATTTAGTGGAATGATGAATTCTAAAGAAAAAATGTCTAGTCACTCGATAGCCTAACCTAACCTAACCTAACCCAACCTAACTAACCTAACCTAACCTAATCTAACAAACCTAACCTAACCTAACCCAACCTAACCTAACCTAACCCAAATGTGACTAAACAATTTTCTTTAGAATTCATCATTCCACTAAATCCACTAATTCAGCCATGTTTTTTCACAAATATTTCCAACAATTTTAAGTTTAGGCTATCGAGGTTAGGTTAGGTTAGGTTAGATTGAGTTAGGTTAGGTTGGGTTAGGGTTAGGTGAGGTTGGGTTAGGTTAGGTTGGGTTAGGTTAGGTTGGGTTACATTAGGTTAGGTTAGGTTTGGTTGGGTTAGGTTAGGTTGGGTTAGATTAGGCTAGGTTAGATTAGGTTAGGTTGGGTTAGGTTAGGTTAGGTTGGGTTAGGTTAGGTTGGGTTAGGTTAGGTTGGGTTAGATTAGGTTAGGTTGGGTTAGGTTAGGTTAGGTTGGGTTAGGTTAGGTTAGGTTGGGTTAGATTAGGTTAGGTTAGGTTAGGTTGGGTTAGGTTAGGTTAGGTTAGGCTATCGAGTGACTAAACATTTTTTCTTTAGAATTCATCATTCCACTAAATCCACTAATTCAGCCATGTTTTTTCTCAAATATTTCCAACAATTCCAAGTTTAGGCTATCGAGGTTAGGTTAGGTTAGGTTACGTTAGATTGGGTTAGGTTAGGTTGGGTTAGGGTTAGGTTAGGTTGGGTTAGGTTAGGTTAGGTTGGGTTAGGTTAGGTTATGTTGGGTTAGGTTTGGTTGGGTTAGGTTAGGTTGGGTTAGATTAGGCTAGGTTAGATTAGGTTAGGTTGGGTTAGGTTAGGTTTGGTTGGGTTAGGTAGGTTAGGTGGGTTAGGTTAGGTGGGTTAGATTAGGTAGGTTAGGTTGGGTTAGGTTAGGTTAGGTTAGGTTAGGTTAGGTTAGGTTTGGTTGGTTTAGATTAGGTTAGGTTAGGTTGGGTTAGGTTTGGTTGGGTTAGGTTAGGTTGGGTTAGATTAGGCTAGGTTGGATTAGGTTAGGTTGGGTTAGGTTAGGTTAGGTTGGGTTAGGTTAGGTTATGTTGGGTTAGGTTTGGTTGGGTTAGGTTAGGTTGGGTAAGATTAGGTTAGGTTGGGTTAGGTTAGGTTTGGTTGGGTTAGGTTAGGTTAGGTTGGGTTAGGTTAGGTTGAGTTAGATTAGGTTAGGTTAGGTTGGGTTAGGTTAGGTTAGGTTAGGTTAGGTTAGGTTAGGTTTGGTTGGGTTAGATTAGGTTAGGTTAGGTTAGGTTGGGTTAGGTTTGGTGGGTTAGGTTAGGTTGAGTTAGATTAGGTAGGTTGGGTTAGGTAGGTTGGGTTAGGGTTAGGTTAGGTTGGTTAGGTTAGGTTGGGTTGGTTAGGTTAGGTTGGGTTAGATTAGGTTAGGTTAGGTTGGTGGGTTAGGTTAGGTTGGGTAAGATTAGGTTAGGTTGGTTAGGTTAGGTTGGTGGGTTAGGTTAGGTTAGGTTGGGTTAGGTTAGGTTGAGTTAGATTAGGTTAGGTTAGGTTGGGTTAGGTTAGGTTAGGTTAGGTAGGTTAGGTTAGTTTGGTTGGGTTAGATTAGGTTAGGTTAGGTTAGGTTGGGTTAGGTTTGGTGGGTTAGGTTAGGTTGAGTTAGATTAGGTTAGGTGGGTTAGATTAGGTAGGTTGGGTTAGGGTTAGGTTAGGTTGGTTAGGTTAGGTTGGGTTGGTTAGGTTAGGTTGGGTTAGATTAGGTTAGGTTAGGTTGGTGGGTTAGGTTAGGTTAGGTTGGGTTAGGTTAGGTTAGGTTGGGTTAGATTAGGTAGGTTAGGTTAGGTAGGTTGGGTTAGGTTAGGTTAGGTTAGGCTATCGAGTGACTAGACATTTTTTCTTTAGAATTCATCATTCCACTAAATCCAATAGTTAAAAATACCTATTAAGCATCATGAAAACAAGTTAACCTTTTTTAAAGCAAAAAATTTGCATATTTCTGCACATTTTTTGCAATATCTCAAAAACTACTGAAGTTACGAACCTGAATTAGTTTCATTGGATTCCTCGTCAAATTTTACATAAAATTGCACTAGTTTTAAACATATTTCAGCCATAGAAAATTAAAAATAAAAATTTATATAAAAATTTTGAACTTTCCGCCATGTTTTTTCTCAAATATCTCCAACAATTTCAAGTTTAGGCTATCGAGTGACTGGACATTTTTTCTTCAGAATTCATCATTCTACTAAATCCAATAGTTAAAAATACCTATTAAGCATAATGAAAACAAGTTAACCTTTTTTAAAGCAAAAAATTTGCATTTTTCTGCACATTTTTTGCAATATCTCAAAAACTACTGAAGTTACGAACCTGAATTAGTTTCATTGGATTCCTCGTCAAATTTTACATAAGATTGCACTAGTTTTTAAATATTTTAGCCATAAAAAATATTAAAAATAAAAATTGATAAAAAATTTTGAACTTTCCGCCATGTTTTTTCAGCTAATCCTTGGAAATCGACAACAATGTCATACATGGTTGATCTCGTATTGATCTCCTCTATCGATCTACGTTGGTCTCAATGCTAGATTCCGCGGCCCATAAACTAAAGTGCCCCCCATATCAGTAAACAACTTGAAACAACCTTTGAATACTAAAACATCAATGGTGACTTTGTGCTTTGTTTTCTTCAAGAACATAATTTTATTCATGGGTTCATTTGTTTCAACAAAGCCATTTTGCTTAGAATAGTCAGTCATGTTTACTAGATAATGCTTTGCATACACCTTTTCAATTATCAGTTGGAAGTTGAATTCATCAACTTGATTCAAAGCACGATTCATTTTGTTTACATTGTTCCTAACCTCTACAGAAACCTGTCTCATGTTAACATTCACTTTGTTTACTGTTTTCCTAACCTTCAATTTGGCAATACTATACTTTCTTTACTGTTGACCTACTACTTTACTCAATTCTACTATCTCACTAGGATTGACTTTTTCAATAACAGTAACTAGCATATGGTATATAGAAGAAGACGGTAGGTGTCACGCACATGTTTGTGCTAAATTTCCGGTGTAGCTGACGTCATTTTATATCCAATCATCTGTTTTTTAACGAATAAGTTTCATAAATTGCCAATAAGTGTCGAAAACCTCGGTTGGTGGCGATGATGTAATCTTGCTTGCTGGCCACTGCACACACATTTCGTGGCCCCTACCATTTTCATCTAAATACCGTGGTATTTACTATCTGAGACTTGAAATAATGATCTTGTATCTATTATTATTATTATCATATAATAGAGCAAATCACTATTATCATCCTGCTTCAATTTGATTTCATCTTCATGATTATCAATCAATGTTTCATGTGTATCTTTTAATAGAAGGTTTATACTAACCTGCTCTAGTCTAATGCTAGCAAATTCTTGCTTCATCTCATCAAACCTAGCATCTTGTCTATCAAACTTCTGTGTTAAGAACGCTATAAGATTTAGATCATTTTTAATGTTTGACATTTTCTTAGTATGCACAAATATCTATCTATTCATTAGGACTTGATTGCTCTTGAACCAACCTCACACTCAGTCTGCATTTCACCATTCATAACCCATCAAGATATCAGCCTACACAATTTCTATAACCAGGGATTTCATGGTGTACCATTTGGGACATATTTATTTTGTAATTTGGTCCGACCACAGGGGTAACATTTGGCATGCTACCAATTTATCCTAATAGGTTGGATAGCCTTCACCCAAGTAGCAAAAAAATATTGTCTCATTATTGCCACAACATTCAGCAACATTGTTAAAGATATTGTCATTATAATATTGTAGCAGTATTGTCATAATATTTTTGCAATATCAAATCATATATTATGTAAACATTGTTCAGCAATATTAAATAATATCTAACAACATTGTCGCAATATTGATAATAATCATGTAAATAAGTTTGGCAATATTGAGATAATATCAATACAACTATTACAATAAAAAAAATTAAAAATTACTAAATATTGCTAAGCAATATTTAATAATATCTATAAATTGTCACAGTATTGAATGATATACCATGTAGATATTGTTCACATTTTCAGATAATATCAATACAACATTGGCACAATTTGGATAATATTTTGGCAATATCAAATCATATATATGAAACATTGTTCAGCAATATTAAATAATAATATATAAACATTGTCGCAATATTGAATAATATATCATGTAAATAATGTTTTGCAATATTGAGATAATATCAATACAACATTATTACAATATTAAATTTAAAATTCCTAAATATTGCTAAGCAATATTTAATAAATCAATACAATATTGGATAATTCACCAAGTAAATATTGTTTAGCGATATTTACATAATATCAATATAACTTTGTCACAATATTGAATGATAATGTAAATATCGCTCAAGTCTATCAAAATCCCATTGAATTTTTCTACTTGAATCGAAATCAGCAAAACTTCTTGTTCAAGAATGACATACTTGTTGGAGTCGAGCTCGAATATGACTTGTGGGTATTTAGCTTTTATTGCAAGGGTCAAACAAGTCTAGACTTTGGTTTGAATTCTCCTTGTTGATCAAGGCTGACAAACTGACAAAGAGAGATTGATTATATTAGAATGAATCTAGTTCTTTACTTAGGTATGTTACAATATACACTGCTATA
>NW_024089064.1:0-5735 GCF_014356525.2 Nilaparvata lugens | reverse complement strand
TATGTCAAACGAGGCAAACGACAGAAGAGTCCTGCGACAGTCGAGACCAGTGACGGTAGAGACCGGCGACATTCGAGGCCAGCGACGGTAGAGGACTCCTGAAAAAGTGGCCTCAAATGTCGCCTGCGTTAGGCGACAGTTGAGGCCACTCTAATTTTTGTACGCCCCGACAGTCGGAGACCTGCGACGGTAGAGGACTCCTGAAAAAGTGGCCTCAAATGTCGCCTGCGTTAGGCGACAGTTGAGGCCTCTCTAATTTCTGTACACTCCCGACAGTCGAGACCTGCGACCGTAGAGGACTCCTAAGAGGCCTCAACTGTCGCCTGCGCTAGGCTCTACAGAATGGTAGACAGCACCAAAAAATATTAGCATTTGATTTGTATGGATACCAGCAATTGAATAATATCCCATTATTCCTTCCATATTATGAATAAGTATTGCAACTTTACAACTGTAAATAAACCTTAGTTGCTTCATCATAAAAAACGAATTTTTCAAACTCGTATTGCATTATGCCTCCTTCATTGACAAATCTAAATATTTATCTATCTTCTATCCATCTATAAGACGAGATGGTGTATGTCTTTCTGTCTGTTTGTATGTGAGCTCATCACACTTGAAATACTTGACTGATTAAGCTGTATTCTTCACAAAGAGATCGTTCTGAAAATCCTTTAAGGATAAGCCCTATCTACCATCAATTTCATATGCTTTTTTTATGAAGGAAGTTTCCATATTGGTTTTTTCAACAAATCTAAGTTATAATCATTACAAAATGTAATTTTGTCTGGAATCGCAGTAGGATGTGTCCTCAACTGTCGTCTGCTGCAAGCGAGTCTCTAATTTTTGTACAGACCCGACAGTCGAGACCAGCGACATTCGAGGCCAGCGACGGGAGAGGACTCCTGAAAAAGAGGCCTCAAATGTCGCCTGCGTTAGGCGACAGTTGAGGCTTCTCCAATTTTTGTACAGCCCCGACAGTCGAGACCTACGACGATAGAGGACTCCTGAAAAAGAGGCCTCAAATGTCGCCTGCGCTAGGCGACACAGTAGAGGACTCTTCAATTTCCGTACACTGTGAAACAGTCCTCTACTGTCGCAGGCCTCGACTGTCGTCGGTCTCGACTGTCGTCGGTCTCGACTGTCCGCGCCCCCTCCTCTAGCCAGGGGCTCCGCCCCCTAGACCCCCGACTGTATCGTCCAAAAATGAGATCATTTTTTCTCGCTTCGCTCGCCTGCATGTAGACCTCAGCGGTAACTCTGTACCAGATTCTGGACCCCCGACTGGATTGTCCGAAAATGAGATCAGCGGCTCGCTACGCTCGCCTGCATGTGACCTCAGCGGACCTCTGTACCGATTTGAACGTATTATGTCAATTTGACCTCGAAAAAACCTGTTACTATATCGGCGTATCTTTGGCAAAAAAATTCTCCCACCTCAGCTAAACCTGTGTACTAATTTTTTTCAATATATTTCCATCAATATTGGAAAAGGTGAGAAAACGCAGAAATGCTGAGAAAACGCTAATTTTGGCTAACAGGATAAATTGGTATTTAGGAGGTCCTGGATAGATGCATTTCAATCTTCAACTGGTGCCAACCTAACAAAGTCAACTCAACTCAATGCCAACCTGACAAAATTATTAATTTAGTTACCAGTTAACAACTGTTTCGAAGAGGTACTCTCTCTAGATTATAGTTCTATATTAACATATGGTATGGACTTTTTTTTGTGGATATAATACAGTAACTTTCAGGATAAGTTATTGGACAAATACTCTAACTTTTGACGTACAACTGAATTTCAACCACTTATAAGGTATATGTCAAAAGGTATAGAACCACCTGACCAATACCATCATGGATTATAAATTCTTTATAATTTCAATTATAATTTTAAGATATTGGAATAAAAGAATATACATGCTAAAAGAAAACTAAAACCATAAAAACCACTCTTAGAGTTAAAATATTGCCAAAAGATTTCTTAGTGAACCTCTAAAGGGCCAACTGAACATACCTACCAAATTTGAACGTTTTTGGTCCGGTAGATTTTTAGTTCTGCGAGTGAGTCAGTCAGTCAGTCAGTGAGTGAGTGGGTGAGGGCCATTTTTTTTTATATATAGATTGTGATTAGTTTTCAAGTTGACAACAACACTTTAAATGGAATCAGCTTTGAGTGACGTCACTCCATATCACATCATCACTATAATGAATTTATGAACCACAACAATAATTAATTATATCAGGTGCTCCTTATACAGAACGATGGATTCACTTTAACTGGCAGCCTTTCTATATGAATCAAATCAAATGAAATTATTCATCAAAAACAATTACATACAATTATAATACTATAACAATTAATACAATTAAAACAATGAAGTTTTATGCATTGAATGATTTCTCAATAGGCAAAGATATTCAATGAATAAATATACACCCCGCTATAAATTATATGTGTTGGGGTATATTATTAGTTCCTTGTTGCGTGTTATAATTACTATTTACAACTTTATTCACTGATATCGGATTAAATTTTTTTAATAAAATTAGTGAAAATCTATATATATATATATATATATATATATATATATATATATATATATATATATATATATATATAAAAGAGAAATGGCACTCACTCACAGAATGACTGACTCCCTCGCAGAACTAAAAATCTACCGGACCAAAAACGTTCAAATTTGGAAGGTATGTTCATTGGCCCTTTAGAGGCGCACTAAGAACAAATTTGGGAAAATTTCCGAAGATACGCAAAAATCTGCGTTTTTCCAGCGTTTTCTCAGCTTTATCGAGAACAAATGAACAGAAATGTTCAAATTTTGTACAGAAGCTCAGCTAGGGTGTAATCATGTTGTGTTAGAAGGATTGAAATAACGCCAAAGATATGCCCAAAATTAGCGGTTTTTTGCGTTTTCCTCAGTTCTTTCATCAAGTAATAGACAGAAAATGTTCAAATTTGGTACAGAGGTTAAGCTATTTGCCAATATTTAACTCTACGGTGGTTTTTAAAGGTTTTAAAGTTCGTCTTTTAGCATGTATATTCTTCTTATTCTCTTCATTATAATTGAAAAATGTCCGTACCATATGTTAAATATAGAACTATAATCTAGAGAGGTAACTCTTCGAAACAGTGTTAACGGTAACTAAATTAATAATTTATTCAGGTTGGCATTAGGTTGAGTTGACTTTGTTAGGTTGGCATCAAGTTGAAGATTGAAATGCCTTTATCGCGGAAAAATTGATTGGGCACTGCTGGGAATACTAATTACTAGCCGTCAGGCTCGCTTCGCTCGCCATATCCTTTTAGCCAGACGTTTAGTCTGGACCCCCGACTGGATCGTCCTAACATATGATTAAAATGCTCAAATGAAAAACGCAGGTGAGCGAAGCGAGCCTGCTGATCTTATTCTTGGACGATGCAGTCGGGGGTCCAGGGGCGGAGCCCTCTGGCTAGACGGATATGGCGAGCGAAGCGAGCCTGACGGCTAGTTTATAATACAAACAAAATTATGGAATTAGTAGATAAATATTAATGTTCTATTAAAGATCAAAAAAGACTTTCCTATATGATCAATGTTGACAGTTTGAACTCGATCTCACTATAGCTCTTTGCAGTTTCCGTTCAAACTTCAAACGCTATTATTTCAAAACGCTGAAGCTCTGGTTTCTAGAAAACTTATAAAAGCCTCAAACATCCAGCAATAACCTTTTACATCATTGAAGCCTCAAACCTGAATATTTCATTTCAAACCCAATATTTCTCGTGATTCTCGTTTATATTTAATCGTATTTAATTCCACGATAACCAATCAGAAAAGCCGTCTTATCAGAAATCCCTTCGCTCTGATTAGCTCTCGTTGAATTAATCACGGTTAAAATTTAACCGGCTTTTGTACAACCGGGTTATGGTCTTTGTTGCACAGAAACCCACGTGGTTAATCGTGCTTAATTCCACGAGAACCAATCAGAGAAGCCGTCTTATCAGAAATCCCTCCGATCTGATTGGTTCTCGTTAAATTAATCACGGTTGAAATTTAACCGGCTTTTGTACAACCGGGCTATAATCTTTGTTGCACAGAAACCCAACCGAGATTAAATGCAAGAAACCATCTTCTCAAAAATGCTTCCTCTGATAGGTTCTCGCAGCATTTAATTGACCGAACGAAGTGAGGTCTAAGATTCAAGTCGACGGTTTGGCATTTCGCTTAGTGTTTGAATATTTAAATGCTTACATGTTTATATGTTTCTATGTTGCGCTTTACGGGCGAAACGCGGTAATAGATTCCATGAAATTTTGACAGGTATGTTCCTTTTTAATTGCGCGTCGACGTTATACAAGATCTTTGGAAATTTTGGATTTCAAGGATAATATAAAGGAAAAGGAGCCTCCTTCATAAGCCAATATTATCGTAAAATCAGACTATAGAATTATTCATCATAATCAGCTGACAAGTGATTACACAGATGTGTGGAGAGCCAGTCTATTGCTGTATTTTCCTAAGGTCTATAGTTTCAATCAGGTACTTGTGGATGATAATACTGCGTGATGTCTACTGTTTACAGAACTACTAGTCATAATAGAAATACGACAGGCTTCGGTGCAACCGGGCCTCTGAATTGTGGTGTTATTGGAATGAAAATATCAACCAGTGTACAAGAACCAAGAAAGAAAGGAAGAAAAGGAGAAGAAAATAAGATGAGCAGAAACAAAGATAGAGAAGAATCAGGAAAAGAAGAAGAAGACAAAAATAGCCTGTGAAAGATTTGTGATTCACATCAGCGCACTCACAATCAGGTTTGTTGAATCCATCATCATCATCATCATAATCATCGCCATCGTCATGATGTGGACTGTGT
Source organism: Nilaparvata lugens (assembly GCF_014356525.2). Taxonomy (NCBI): domain Eukaryota; kingdom Metazoa; phylum Arthropoda; class Insecta; order Hemiptera; family Delphacidae; genus Nilaparvata; species Nilaparvata lugens. The sequence goes on along the minus strand of NW_024089064.1, from coordinate 854 downwards.
CCATCTATTTGCGTTCCTCATTTTATTCCACCTTTCTTTCCCCTTTCTCACCCCCTCACACAGGTCGGAAAAGGGGTGGGGGGCAGAGAACTTCTGATGAGGAGAGACGCGTGCATCCTTGCATAAATAAGCAGAAGGCTTTCTCTCTCTCTCTCCTTCTCACTGAATATATATTCCTCCATAGTGATATAAAGCTATACCAGCTCTATGTGTAGAGTTGACTAGTCAGGACTGACTGAGTGACTGACTGACTAAGTGACTGAGTCTCGTTACCCAGGTAAACAATAGTCACCCTGGAGCCCCCCTACTCCATAACCTGGCCCCCTCTTTTACATCAAGGTCCTTGCGACAAATTCAAAATGGGGTAGTCAAATACTTCTACCACTAGCCCTGCCTCTATCGCCCACCAGAATTGTCTTTATTTGTTCCTTTGGCGTGGAATAGATTTGAGAATGATGATGAAGGGTGGGTGGGGGTTAGAGGAAGCTTGACCTCTGTAGGAGGAAAAGGAGGTGGAGGAGGGGTACAAGGAGGAAGAGTGGGAGAAGGAGCAGGAGTAGGGAAGGAGATTGTGGAGGAGGAGAAGGTGAGGGAGGGGCAGGAGATTGTGGAGGAGAAGGAGAAGGAGAGGAAGGAGAAAGAGGAGGATGGAAGAGGAGATGGAGGAGTGGCGAGATTGATTGATTGATTGATTGATTGATTGATTGAGTACTTTATTTATGTAGATTACAATCTATACTGGCTTATACCTTATATACAATAGCTTACAATACAGCAAATTATAGATGAATTTACATAATATAGACTAAGAAAATAATTATTGAACTGTATATGATATGGAAAAGCAATTTGTA
>NW_024089063.1:0-6188 GCF_014356525.2 Nilaparvata lugens | reverse complement strand
GACAGATTCAAGTGAAACGAACTTAACTGAAACATGTTCTTGACAATGGGTTGTACACACAACGAACACTGCCAGATTTAAGTGAAACGAACTTCTTGAGAAATGAATATCTTACTCTCAGATTTAACTGAAACATGTTCTTGACAACGAGTTGTACACACAACGAACACTGGGAGATTTAAGTGAAACGATCTTCTTATCATAAATTCTAGATGTACTTGACAACTAGGATGAGATTTTATCATTCTTCCAAGAATATATGTCCAGTAGTAACATTCAAATCCCATCTTTTCAAAACTCTTTATGTGCCAAGCATAGTTGAATATTCTTTGGAAGAATAATAGTGAATTCAAAGTTCTTTTCTGAATCTATATGATATAAATCATCTCTCACCAAATCTTACATTCTTAACATATTATCAAACTGAAAAAACATTGTCATTTCTTGTTGTAGTTTTCACAACACTATGTAGCAACGTTTGCTTACCGTGAGACAACCTTGGGCGTTATCATTACGCACCAATTCTGCTCTTGGCTGATGATTAACATGTTTCAAAATTTCACTCGGAGAGCTTACAAGGACGAATGCTGTTGCGGTCTAATTCAATACTTCACTATTGTCACGTTTTGCAATTTTAGTTCACATAGCTTACAAGGACAAATGCAGTTCCGCTCTAATTCAATACTTGAGTATCGTCACGTTTTTGCAGAGTTCACAAGGACGAATGCATCTCTGTTCTAATTCATCTCAAATTCGTGCATTAACACGTTTCGTACATACTCTTGTTTCAGCTTGGAAAAATGCATGTGAACATTGAAATAGAATGTAGCTATTTCTCCCAAGCAATTTGCATAGTGAAAATCGGTGTAAAGATTAATATGATCCTAACTTTAGGGTTTTAGAACATCGGCGTAGATACTTAAACCATCTTATCAGTTATTAAATAACCTATTGATCTTCTGTCAAATTATGAGATTTTGCCTCAATCCAATTATATGGAAACTAACTTTCGCATAATTTGCACTATTTGTATGCTATTCGGTGTATAAATAATGTGAGATAATTGGGAATGTAGCCGAACATTGTAATCTCTGTCACTTCATCATTCTCTGTATTTTTAATTGAAGTTGCTATTTCCTCACGAATTGATTGAGTGTAGCTTGTAATTCATCTTTCTTAATAAATGCTTGCATTTCACTACTCAGATCATTTTTCAATACATAAGTTTCGCTAAACGTAGTTAGCAATGTATTCAAATCGTTTTTTGAAACAAATTGTTCAATCCCATCCATAGAGTCTTTATCGTATTAGTCCTGCTGATTTTAAGAAATGAAGTCTCTGAACCAATTCGTCATAGTTGTCATAATAGGTAAATTCTATTGCTAGAAGTATTTTTTGCAAATTTCAATAAGCCAGAACCTCTTTTACTTGTTTTTTTTTAACAGGAACAGCATTTGAATTAAGTGAGACTTTACACTACTGTTGTTCACATATCCTCGTCTATCCAAATAAACTTTTGGTATTGATAAAATCTTCTTGTATTTATTTAGATCTTTTTCATCAAAGAGATATGAATTTGGTCTTTGCGCAAATAACAGTTCTAATAGTCCATGTGTAATTCGGAATTATTCGTTATCAATATGAAAGAAGTAGTTATCAAAGCCAACAACCATCTCACCCATAAAATATAATTTACGGTCAGAATCGTAGGAAATTCCATAAGGAATCGAGTTATCCAATTTTTCACTATGAAATGTATACAAATATTGTGCAAGCACTTGATTCTTTATCTTCTTAATGTTACCGCTGTATCACTCTCAAGCCTAGTTGAATTAAATACTTGATTCGTTCATGCTTAGATCTTTTTCAGCTGCTGATGGTGATGCAACTTCTATTGTTTCATCATCATGTTTTTCTCCCAATTCCATAATTCGTCTTCTTTTCTTCTTCTTCTTCTTCTTGTTCCTCTTTTTGGTATTAAACTCTCATCAGAGTGGAGAGAAGATTTAGTTTTCCCCATTTCAACTAAAGGTGTGATAATCAGTTAAAAAGTTTTTCTCTGTAATTGTCAGATTGCTTTCAAAATGTACAATGCTTCTATGTTTATCTCTAATAACTTTCCTCAATTTCTTAATCTTATCGATTAGAGCAACACTAGCATTTTGTCTTCTACGGGACATCCTCATTCTTTCACTGCTACTCACTCTCTACTGAATGTCAATAAAGTTATCCACACCCTGTCTATATTTTCCACTATTAGCTGTACATTCAGTCATAATAGTAAGAAAACTATGCTTCTTAGAATTCCACACATTTGAACACAATTTACTGAAATCTCTGAAGCAAATATCTTCACACACATAGTCTCTATGTATTAATTGAGTGATAATTGATCAATTTTGAATAAAACAATCATATTTGCATTATCTCTGGTGAAATGTTTTTGTGTTGCACCATACTTTGAATTAAATATGCTGTATCAATATTACGATGTCTACCCATAGTAAAATAATCTCTATTTGAGGTGTGTGACTAAGTTGTAAATTGTCGAATATGGCAAGAGAAAATTGTTTCATTTTATTCGGGTGGAGAATTCTCTCAGGAATATCATTGACATGAAATTCAATACCTTTCATTTTTGAAAAGACTTTTCTTAAAAACAAGTACTATCTTGATATTGGCTTTTAGTATTTAAATAAATATGTTTAAATCTCAATCCATTTTTGGAAAAAATCAAGTTGAACAATAAATTCGTTTTACCACATGCAGACGGCCCTACAATGAGAATTCTAGCATTATGCGGTATCAATGTTCCATTCTTACACCATACAGGCTTTTCCTCTTGTGCAATTAACTTATCGAAATTTCAATGTCGAGTTTGTTCATGTTGAGAAAGTGAGATATACAAACAGAACTGTTTCATGTGTCTGGTTCACTCGGTAATGAAGCGTTTCTAGGTGACTAGATGTACTCACCATTCAACATCTAGTCACTTGTGCCACATGCTACTAGCACTTCTCTATGACAAAAATGAGAAATGAAAGAGCGAACATTCAATTCAAGTTGTTTTTATTTAAAAAACACACAATGTAAAGAATATTACAACAGATGTGGATTAGATAATGTACATTATTTACATCATATGATCTTACTCTAATTATTACAACAAATGTGGATAGATAATGTACATTATTTACATCAGATATGATCTACTCTAATCATTTACAACAAATGTGATTCGAAAAATTTATACCATGTGATCTTACTCTAATTATTATTATTATTTACTCTAATAAGTTCTCTCAATTTATGAATGATGGTTGTGGAAATCCAATCCATTCACAAGCAACTTATCCTTATCTTGTCTCAATATTTTTTCTATCAAATAAACATTTCTTTCAGATTCATTCGAAAGTGTTTTTTAATTACTTCTTGATAAAACCTACCCTGTATTATCTCACAACTAAGATCTTCTAATGAGTAAGTGATAGGTCTTGTGGGATGTATGCTCACAATTCGGAAATATTGGATGACCAATTCATTAGATATTTTTATCAAATATCTGTTTCTTTTTAGAAATTCTCACAATATCACCGCTTATTTTTGGTTTCAACACTTTTAATTGAATTGTCTATTAAATGCAGAGTTTAGTGATCTAAAACACGTTACGATGTTTTTTAGTTACATCTTTAGCTCGCATTCCAATGCTACTGTGTACTGTATGTTATAATCATCTACAATATTTTGTAAGTTATTAACCCAGTTTTTACTCCCACGTTCAGTTAAAGATCGATATATTTTGATTTTATTGTACGATTAAATCTCTCAGCGATACTAGCTTCTTATCAGTAAAAACAGAATAATGCTTGATATTATACTTATCTAACAAATCTTTCACATGCTTATTAAAATATCCTTCCCTCCATCTGTCTGGAAAAAACGCATATGTCTATTCTTACAAATAATGGGTCGAGTGCATTATAAACACTTTGTGCAGTCTTATTCTTTAAAGGTATACAATAAGCGTACTTAGTAAAACAATTGATAACAACTAAAATATAACGATATCCTTCATTGAATTTAGATAAGCTACCCATCTCATCAGATCTGATTGATATAAATTGTTCTCATTCTTCAACTCATATCTGCGTGTGGGGTAATTTACACGTGCAGCAGAGTGAAGCTCTGCTGCTAATTTTGCTCTAATATACTCATTCTTCTTCTTCTTTGTGTGAAGACATGCTTGAAACAGAATTTGATTTGTTGGTCACTAGCTTGTTACACACACACTGATCTGTGCCATCAGTTTGCTATTTTGTAGTGACCGAATGGTAATGTATCGATTCCGTTCTCTGCAATAAAGTGCTTGTCATCAACGGGCTTGAACAAACCTTTGCGCATTCAATTTGATGCATGTTATGATTGAAGGATCTAACATATTACATTTTTCTATATGTTGGCATCGTTCAATCAAACATTCTTATACAAGTCAAAACTAAGTTTTCTATTTCTTCACATGTGTCTTCACACCTTTTGCTACACACTTATTACAGTTTCCTCCTTCTCATTATTTACAAGATATGAATATATTTTCGCCCGTAATCCCAGAAAAGATTTTGAAGGAAATGAAGCTGCCTCATCCTTAAATTTCCCTACAACTTTATTCCTCTCATTGGAGAAGCATTTGTGCTCAGCTGGGTAATTTGAAGTGTCAAACAATTCTAGATTTTCTCTTATCAGTTGGTAGACGTCGGGTGTCTCCAATGATAAGAGGAAGCTATCTGTATCAGTCATACAAAGCTGGATGCGTCGCCATGGTATGATTTTTTGCATTTACAATAGAAAAAAAATCATGTGCAGTTTACTCCAATCCAGGATGCAGAAACCTGAATAGATTGGCTTATTCATTTTAGTTCCAACTTTCGCGAGAAAACCGCAATCACATCCGAACTTATCATCTGCCAGCGTTTACATAGGGGATTTGAGATGTACTTATCTAGACGCTTGGCATCTGTGATAATTTGAATATTACATTGATGCGATTTCCCTGTATCGATTTCCCGAGCATAAGTTACTCATCTGTTAAAGAAGGAGACTTCAAATTTATTTTTCGCAGCTTGCCTATTACAGGTATTGAACTCAATGTAGTTCTTCAACCAAGGCGATTGGGAAAAGCTAATGACTCGATGTACCTTTGTTAATTGCAATCCGAGTTGAAGGTACAGTTTCAAATTCATGTAATGAACAATGTACCTCTCTCGATCATAAGCGTGTTCATGAGTTTTTTATTCAGAGTTTGACCGTTCTCATTGGTTTGGTACTCGGAGAACAATTCGCTAGGAGGAATTTGATGAAGTGGAGCGAGAGGGAAATTGGCATGCATATCATGTAACTACTGTGGGTACTTGAGATCACATTCAATCACATAACCAGTTCTGATTCACTCTCCAAATTTGTGAAGTCAAGAGCATGGATTTCTTCCTCTGAGAGGAACTTGAAATTTCCATAAGGTAAGAATTGATTCATAGAGAGAGCATACAAAGAATTACAATCCATATAAAGCAAATAGTTACTTGGTTTTGTGGGATCGTATGTGTCAGGGATGGTTTGTTATTGGCTTCGCAATAATGCTGCCAATAAACGAACACCACCGCGCATTCCTGATTCAAACAATAGATGTATATCAGGATCGCTAATCAATTAGAGTTAACCTGGGTGAACTTCAACATACAATTCCAAGTGTTATGAGCAAGCGAAAGAAAATGAGTCACATCGAGGCCATATGACCTAAAAAGCGTTGACCTCATTTCTTCGAAAACCTCAACTAATAGCATGATGTCTAGGCACAGATAGAAATCATGATACTCGCGAGAGATTTCAACTTGAATGGTGAAACACTCTTTGTGCATGCTCATATTCTTTGGGGAGAGGGGTGTATCGTTAAGATCATTATAAAAACATTCTATTGGAGGGAGAGAAGTCTCAGCGAATTTTTCAGGCAAGATATGTACGAATAGGGATATACTCCTTTTTTCAACAATAGTTGCCTTTGTTCGAGATCAGGGTCATTAAATACTGAAAACATCGTTTGAAACTTCGATTCCATATCTGTACTATCTACCAAGTGCACACTAATACTTCTAAAGATTCATTCATAAATTTATAGAATCTAAAAACTTGATTTTTCC
>NW_024089062.1:0-7053 GCF_014356525.2 Nilaparvata lugens | reverse complement strand
GTAGTTTCTTCCTCAGTTGTTCTCAACCAACCCAAATGCTCTATCAGCGGTAATAGGAATGGCCTCGAACCGGAAACACCCACGCCAAGTTGATTCCTTGCTTTGAACAATATTTTGTAGTCATGAAAAGCATAGCATAGTTTTTATTAAGAGTCACAAAACACACGCAAAGTTTTAATGTGTCTATTGAGAGTGCTTCAACAATGATGGGTAAAACCCTATTCAAAAATGAGATAGACAGGAGACTATCTGATTAATACCTCTCCCATATTCACTCTCCAACCAACTATAGAAAGGAACATTTTCTTTTTTAGTGATGCCTCCAAGTCATGAATAATGATTCCAACTTCAAAATCAGTGTTGCCAATCCATTGCAGACCAGAATGATTTGAAAATATTATTATTATATTAACAATGTTGAATATAAATGAAACAAAGTTATTATAATTAATTTTGATGCATTATTGATTAATATTTAATAATGAATCTTATTTTCTCAAGGATGGTCTGTTTATATCAAAACATGAACAGATGGGATACAGTACGTTTTGGAATGATTCCATACAGCTGTAAACAAGAAGCATTGGATATAGTATCTTTTGAAACTATGAAGGATATAGTACCTTTTGTAACTGATCAGTTCAGGGATATAGTACATTATGCATGAAACTGAATTTTCAATCAATTTCTATGGTTAAAGTATGTTTGGCACAAAACGAACTGCAGAAATCGATGGAAACGATAACAAAGTATTTAGAATGGCCAAAAGTGAATTTGAGAAAAAAATGGATTTAGTACCTTTGGAATTAAGCTTCTCATATGTTTATGAAAAGCATTGTAACCCAAAAAGTTATCTATTATCGTTATTTATCATATTTATTATGTTGGTAATTTGTTTATATGTTTTATATTATTACCTTTAGTTATGCCACGTTCGTTACCTGAAAAACCTAAAGTGAATGCAAGTACCAAAAAACCAAAGAGTCATTTAGCAAAAGAAAAGTATAGTACTGATGTATAGAAAATTGTTTATATTAAGACTAAGAAGTACTATAAGAGATAAGCCCAGAAGTTTTTGTAAATCGAAATTATTGTCTAAAAGGAATCAATTGTGAGAATCATGAATGTGTGTAGTTAGGTTGGCGGCCCTGCGAGCGGCGAATTTAAAAATATTATGTTTTAAGTGTGTCAAGAGGAGTGCTTTTAGAAGATTATATTATGATATTTTATGTGGGTTGAGGAGGAGAATTGTATTGTATTTGATAGAGGTCTAAAGGAGATGCAGAAGATATGTCTGCGAAATGTGATAGAAGTCTGAGATATAATTATAAAAACTAAAGTATAGTATATATCGATGTATTGAAGGGTGGGTTTTCATAAAAACATTGTGATTCTCAAAATTTTGAATTCAAACCAGGGGGTGTGTAAAAGCATCGAAATTGGGTAGATAAAAATCCCTAACCGAAATAGTAATAGGTCTGAAAATAAAGTAACTGGCTAATATCGCCAAATAGATAATAACTAAGATTAGATAGCATCAGCTTGTTCTGGCTAAACGGTACAAAAACCTAAAAAGGATTTGAAGGATTTGTTGCTAATAAATAGATTATTATATAAAATATTTGAAGATTGAGGTTAGGTATATGTATTCAGGGATCGGGACCTAGAGATCGATCAAATCGAGCAACGTAGAATCTGACCAAAACCCTTGGCAGAGCTCTATTGCAATCAAACAGTATGCAATGTGAAAAGACACATGATCACGTGGCTAATTATTAGGTAGCATGAAATAAATATAGTGTATAGAATATTAGCTAGCATGTAGAGAGCATAACCATAAAACAAATAAAAATAATTAAGTGTATTCAGGAAATAGGAGGTACCAGGCGCATGAATACCGAATAAAATGTGCACACAATAGCAAAACGGCAGTAATAGGCGGCAACTGTAGGCCAATTCAAAAATATTTCTATATATATATAAATGTACGGATTTGTGTTAACACATTGTATAGTCTATTATCGATATGGCTCGAAGGCAAAGAAAATAACGCACAACCTAAGTAATAATTTGATATTTTTTGTACGATCTATTTGAACCTAAATGGCGGAGGACTAAGATATTCAAATTTTATGTTAATTGAAAGTCGGAAATAAGATTTGTAAAATTGAGAAAGCAGAACCCAGCACTCGCCAGCCAAATGCCACCATAAGAGGACCCCAAATATTTTAGAGCGTAGTACCTTGCTAATAAATTTGTAAAAGTTAAAGTTAAATCAAATTATTAAATTTCTTACAAGACTATCCCCATATTCTCTGGAAAACAGGTCCTCTATATCAAGAGCTATCTATAAATATTGTTCTTGGACAAGACTATCCCCATATTCTCTGGAAAAACAGGTCCTCTATCAATGAGCTATCTATAAATTATGTTCTTGGACACAATATCCCCATATTCTCTGGAAAGACAGGTCCTCTATATCAACGAGCTATCTATATGTTATTGTTCTGGACACAATATCCCCATATTCTCTGGAAAGACAGGTCCTCTATATCAAGAGCTATCTATAAATATTGTTCTTGGACACTATCCCCATATTCTCTGAAAAACAGGTGTTCTATATCAATGAGCTATCTATAAATTATTGTCTTGGACAGACTATCCCCATATTCTCTGAAAAACAGGTGTTCTATATCAATGAGCTATCTATAATTATTGTTCTTGGACAGAAGACTATCCCCATATTCTCTGGAAAGACAGGTCCTCTATATCATGAGCTATCTATAAATTATTGTTCTTGGACAGAATATCCCCATATTCTCTGAATAACAGGTCCTCTATATCATGAGCTATCTATAAATTATTGTCTTGGACAGACTATCCCCATATTCTCTGAAAAAACAGGTCCTCTATATCAAGAGCTATCTATAAATATTGTTCTTGGACAGAATATCCCCATATTCTCTGGAAAAAAGGTCCTCTATATCAAGAGCTATCTATAAATATTGTTCTTGGACACTATCCCCATATTCTCTGAAAAACAGGTCCTCTATCAATGAGCTATCTATAATTATTGTTCTTGGACACAATATCCCCATATTCTCTGAATAACAGGTCCTCTATATCATGAGCTATCTATATGTATTGTTCTTGGACAGACTATCCCCATATTCTCTGGAAAACAGGTCCTCTATATCAACGAGCTATCTATATGTATTGTTCTTGGACACAATATCCCCATATTCTCTGGAAAGACAGGTCCTCTATATCATGAGCTATCTATAAATTATTGTTCTGGACACAATATCCCCATATTCTCTGGAAAACAGGTCCTCTATCAATGAGCTATCTATAAATATTGTTCTTGGACAGAATATCCCCATATTCTCTGAATAACAGGTCCTCTATATCAAGAGCTATCTATAAATATTGTTCTTGGACAAGACTATCCCCATATCTCTGGAAAAACAGGTCCTCTATATCATGAGCTATCTATAAATATTGTTCTTGGACACATATCCCCATATTCTCTGAATAACAGGTCCTCTATATCATGAGCTATCTATAATTATTGGTCTTGGACAGAAGACTATCCCCATATTCTCTGAATAACAGGTCCTCTATATCATGAGCTATCTATATGTTATTGTTCTGGACACAATATCCCCATATTCTCTGGAAAAACAGGTCTCTATATCAATGAGCTATCTATATTTATTGTTCTTGGACACTATCCCCATATTCTCTGGAAAACAGGTCCTCTATCAATGAGCTATCTATAAATTATTGTTCTGGACACAATATCCCCATATTCTCTGAATAACAGGTCCTCTATATCATGAGCTATCTATATTTATTGTTCTTGGACACACTATCCCCATATTCTCTGAATAACAGGTCCTCTATATCATGAGCTATCTATATTTATTGTTCTTGGACAACTATCCCCATATTCTCTGGAAAGACAGGTCCTCTATATCAAGAGCTATCTATAAATATTGTTCTTGGACAGACTATCCCCATATTCTCTGAAAAAACAGGTCCTCTATATCATGAGCTATCTATATGTTATGTTCTTGGACAGACTATCCCCATATTCTCTGAAAAACAGGTGTTCTATATCAATGAGCTATCTATAAATATTGTTCTTGGACAGAATATCCCCATATTCTCTGAAAAACAGGTCCTCTATATCAACGAGCTATCTATATGTATTGTTCTTGGACAGACTATCCCCATATTCTCTGAATAACAGGTCCTCTATATCATGAGCTATCTATAATTATTGTTCTTGGACACAATATCCCCATATTCTCTGAATAACAGGTCCTCTATATCAATGAGCTATCTATATGTTATTGTTCTTGGACACAATATCCCCATATTCTCTGGAAAAACAGGTCCTCTATATCAATGAGCTATCTATATGTTATTGTTCTTGGACACAATATCCCCATATTCTCTGGAAAAACAGGTCCTCTATATCAATGAGCTATCTATAAATTATTGTTCTTGGACAGACTATCCCCATATTCTCTGGAAAAACAGGTCCTCTATATCAATGAGCTATCTATAAATTATTGTTCTTGGACAGACTATCCCCATATTCTCTGGAAAAACAGGTCCTCTATATCAATGAGCTATCTATAAATTATTGTTCTTGGACACAATATCCCCATATTCTCTGGAAAAACAGGTCCTCTATATCAATGAGTTATCTAATAATATAATAGAAGAAAAAAATCGGCTTATACATTTAGGGGATAGTAAATTCACGAATTACATCATCACGTCTGAACTACTGAACTGGTTAACTTTAAATTTTTGCATATAGATTCATGATTCACCAAGGATAGTTATAGGCTCATTTCAAGTACTTGAAGATTTCCAGTAGGTCAAGTTTCAGTTTGTAAAATTGCAGAGCACGAGCTACTGCAATTATTGATAATTTCGATGTATTTAAATATTTCCTTATCATATTTGGATCATGATCAACAAGATACACTTGCCTCAACGAACAACCCCGAAAATGATTTGTGACAGTATAAACCTATTCACTGGAACATAACGAATGTAATTCATCAAAGAGTAGGAATTCTTGATTGATACATCAATTCTACACTTTTTCAACTCGCCATTTCTCATTCATTTTAACATTAGAGCATCCATTTGATTCTCTCTTTTCATTTGATTCTCTCTTTTCATTGATTCTCTATTTCATTTGATCCTCTATTTCCATTCGAAGCTCTATTCCACATAGCAATCTTTTCCCAATCTATGCTGCTTTGTAGAAATTATTAATAAATAAATAACAAAGAAAAAAACAAAGTCTAAATTTGGCTTAGTGGTTTTGTGTTTTGTTTCGGTTTTGTATATGTTTTGACTTTTTAACATCAAAATGAACTTTATTCCAAAGTGAAAAGTGTAAATTTAAAGTATTGTGCTCACTAAAACCTTAGTGTCCAGTTTCCCATTAGGAAACTTTGGACTATATACGGCGAGGTGGAACTACCCTTGGGTCTCCCCACCATTCAAAGCCCTACGCTTATAATAATCCACATAGCATAAGAGGAATTTAAGTAATTTTTTTCGAATGACCCCAATAAATTCAATCAAGAATCCATTCTCCATTCAGAGTCCAGATGATAGAGGAGAAGAAGGAATAGTGGTGATAGTTAGAGGAATCATCATCGAAACAAAATAAAGTTGTAGATTAATCAAAAGTTGAAGTATAGGTAATTTTTTTTGCAGGAATCTTTTACTTGGAAAGAATTTGAATGATCCAAAATCGAAAGACATTGCCATTAATAATACTCATTTATAGAATATGTTTAAAGAATTAGAAAGAAATTACAAAAAATATGAATTGGAGAAGAATTCGGAAACTGTGAGAGAGGATAATAAGGAAAATAGGTGAAGTGAGCACGGTTATAACATTTATCACATGAGATAATAATTTTAAATAATTCAGAGAAGGGAAGTATGGGGAAAAAGATGAGAAACAGTGAGAGTGTGAGGAGATGGGATATTGGATGTGGAGAAGGAAAAGATGAGCAGCAGAAGGGAAAACGCGGAAGAAGAAGAAGAAGAGAAAATATGAGTTTTCAGTTCATCATCATCTAAATATTATTATTTTTCATCACTATTGTATAGGATATCTTCATTTCTATCCTCTTCTCCTCCTTCATTATCCACTAATTCTTATTTCTCTAATATGCTACTCCTTCTCTTATTCTCTTCCTCCTCCTAGAAGAAGAAGAAGAAGGAGAAGAAGAAGAAGAGAAGAAGAAGAAGAGAAGACGAAGAAGAAGAAGAGAAGAAGAAGAAGAAAAGAAGAAGAAGAAGAAAAGGAAGAAGACAAAGAAGAAGAAGAGACAAAGAAGAAGAAGAAAAAAATGAAGTTTCAGTTCATCATCTTCTAAATATTTATTATTTTTTATCACTATGTATAGTATATCAGTACTTCATCTTTCTTATCTTCTCCTCCTCTTTATGATCCACTAATTCATTTCCACCATATGCTACTCCTTCTTCTTCTTATTTCTACTCCTCCTAGAAGAAGAAGAGGAAGAAGACTATGATGATGAAGAAGAAGAAGAAAGACGAAGAAGAAGAAAAGAAGAAGAAGAAGAAGGAGAAGAAGAATGACAAGGGGATGAGAGGCGATAACTTGCGATGGCAATGCAAAGAGAATACAAGAGGTTATAGAGGGAAGAGTGATGCCGTTGTTAGGGCAGTTATATTAGGGAAAGTGGGAGCGCCTCCATCTCAACACAAAGATTTATCGTTATTATTAAAAAACAAACCGACATCGCAGTGGCTAGCTTGCCACTGTGACTGTAGCCAGACGCAAGCACTAATGTTTATGACTTCATTTGCTGCTCTCTGCTGACGCGACGATGATGATCCTTATGATGATGTTGATGGACGACGATGATGACGATGATTTCCTTGCTGATGTTGCTGACGATACTGATGTTACTATATGATGATCGTGGTGAGAATGTTGTCGCTTCTATGAATGCTGTACATTTGATTGCTACTGTGATGATA
>NW_024089061.1:0-6015 GCF_014356525.2 Nilaparvata lugens | reverse complement strand
GAACATTACTGAGATTGAGCACTGTGTATCATTCCTTCCCAGAACTGAAATCGAGAGTGGAAATCCACTTTCCTTGAGATGCTGGGTGGGTGGAGCAATGTAAGTAATAAACTTCCCCAAGGTCGAATTTCTAATTAGTGAGGAAGGGTTGAACTCCTTCAACCCAGATCAATAATCCAGATTGGGAGGTATAAATATATAGATCTGCTGCTTTTCTTTAGAGAGGAAAGGAAGAAGAGAGAGGAAGAAGGAGTTGGGAGAAATGGAGTGATGAGAGAGTTGAAAGGAGAAGAGAGAAATGTAGATAATAACTGCTGGGGAGAGAAGAGAGAGTGAGAACTAGGAGTAAGAAAGGGAGATAATAACTGCTAGGGAGAGAAGGAGTAAAAATGAGAAAAGAGAAAGGGAGATAATAACTGCTAGGGAGAGAAGAGAGAATGAGAATTAGGTGTAAGAAAGGGAGATAATAACTGCTAGGGAGAGAAGGAGTAAAAATGAGTAAAGAGAAAGGTAGACATTGACTGATAGGGGGAGAAGAGAGAGTAAAAATGAGAAGAAAGAAAGGGAGAGAGAAGCTGGGGATGGAAAAGGAAAGAATCCTAAGGGAAGACACCAGGGAATTCGAGACAGAGTTGTTCTGTACTGAACTGCCAAGGAGATGTTGGTTCAGATAGGAACTCGGGAATCCGTAATGTCTCTAACTATCTTTGAAGCTCCGTCTCATAAGCAACAAAAAGAACATCACAGAATACCGGAGTATCTGTGAAGATTGGCACATGTGATCAGAGTCTCTGTGGGAATCGACACACATCCAACGATTTTAGCTGGCTGTTTATGCAAACCGGTGTAGCTTCTTATAATGACTGTATACTAACATCAGTATTTGCTGAGGCAAAAAACCAAGATGCTCGCAATAAAAATGTACGACTTGGTGAGAAGTGTTGTTGCAAAACGGGTCTTGTTTAGTATACAATGAAATATTCATGAGTGGAAGCTGTGTTTTCTACATGTTTTAAAATATTACTACTAATTTTGTTGTTAACACATTTCAAGCGTGTGAATACTCAACTCATGCTGATTAGGTACTTTTTTACTGGCTTTCCTAATGAGTTTCAAGGTTCGTTTAGTTCATGATATCAAATACACTACAGTAAGGTCTACGTTATAATTCTTCATATTATAAAGTCATCATTTTCATAACCTCTAGACTGGGTATTCCAAATTAAGGTTTAAAGCAGTTTTGGGCGAATGCCTGTTGTTTTTACCTGCATCGTATTGATTGTCTATGAATAAATGAAATGAAATAAATAATGGCAGTGCAGAAAGATAGAAGAACAACGTTGCCGATCCTCACTGTCTTGTAAACTCCTTCTTGACAGTATAGCTGATACAGGTTTATTGATGTAACATTAACTGTTCTTCTCGTTCAAAATAATCAATAATATTGTATTGAGTAAGAAATTATATTTTTCAATAATTTTATGATGAATTTTCATAATGAGGATGAAATACTAACTGTTCATTCTCGTTCAAAATAATCAATAATATTGTATTGAGTGAGAAATTATATTTTTCAATAATTTTATGATGAATTTCCATAATGAAGATGAAATATTAACTGTTCATTCTCGTTCAAAATAATCAATAATATTGTATTGAGTAAGAAATTATATTTTTCAATAATTTAATGATGATTTTCATAATGAAGATGAAATATGTTGTGAATTGATTATCAATTCTACATTGTTGAAAGCTTATCTGGCAACAGCGCAAAGCAAGAAAGAGATAGCGCTATCTGCTTTGTTTTATGAGAGTCGAGGATAGCAATACCATTGCAAATCAAACACTGCCATTATAACGTGGACCTCACTATAGTATTAAAACAAATGAATTTTCTTTCGAGGTTTTTATGAGTAGTTGTACAGGTGATATTTTGGAAGTTATTCATACAGGATAAAAATAGATATTGTCAGACCACAGATTTTCAAGAACATAATATTATGAGAGATTGAGATAAATGTTAAGGGGATTTTCAATTTGCCAAGCATTTGATAACACACGATCATAATAAGTCCTAGACGGAAGAGAATGTTGAGTTTCTGCATTTTTATAACACAGGCAGACTCCTGAATATTCAGGACTAACAAAGTATAAAAGATTCTCAGTTGACTTTGAACGATCATTACAACTTCACCAATCTACTTTTATCATAAATTGCTCGTCATTTGTTACATTTTTCTCTTATCCCCTCATTCCGCATGTTAATGTAACAGTTTTCTATACATCTCGTAACATAAAATAACAATTAATTCAAATTCAGATTCAAATTTTATTTATTCAAACTCACAATATTCACATTCAGAATCAATAAGAAAACAATACACACAGCTCCGTAAGATAAAAAATACTTAATGGAAGATTAATAAAATAAATACTGGTATGCTGGTAAACTGTATACGGTAAATTTGTGAATTGGAATGAAAAATACTACCTGCTGAAGAGTATACAATACTCCACGTTGCAAGCAGGAATGAATATCACTTCAACAACTATTTTAAATGCATGAATAAAAGGAGAAAAAAACACAAGAAGAGAAAAGACTAGCAACCATTCACTCTCACATTCACTCACCTTGCACACTTTCCAATAACAGCTCATCTTACTAATGCTTATTGCCAGCCACCAAAATTACATTTAAACTACGAAATAACAATACCATTGCACATGCTGTTTGAACAGGCAAGAGCCTAAACCTTGAATGAAAGAAGAAGAAGAAGATGTTTGGACGCCATTTTGTAACGCTTGTAAGAACCGCTGTTTGGGGAGGAGCTTGTCTAGGCCAATGTCAGACGTTGACCTTCGTAGGTCATGGCTTTCACCAATAACGGTGCTCGTCCGTTATTTTAGATACTGCTGCTCTCCACTCCTACTTCAGTTCATCAGATAATGGTGTAACAAACGAAACTAGTAGCTTAATTACAAATAAATCTACGGTTTGACAATATTACACTCCATTATATTTTATTAATGCATAACATATTCCGATTCATCATCATGAATAGGCCTAAGGTTATATAAATATGGAAGGGTACTAGATGATTTTTATTTTGTCTCAATAATAGGAAGGGGAACTTGTGGAGAAACATAAATATGAACAAAGCCTTAGATATAAATGATAATTAAGATATGAATGGTTAATACTATCATAGAGAAACAATAGCGTAAGTAGATATCTCATGGTATAAGTGGATATCCAGTAGATCAATCAATATGCAATCGTATCATGGAGAAACAATAGCTTAAGTAGATATCCCATGGTATAAGGCGTCTATGTCGCAACTTTTACTATGTTATCTCAAGCCGATAGTCCACATAGTTTTATCCAAAAAAGGTGTGTGACGCTGGTAGTCTTTCGTATTGTGCCGTTCCTACACTCTCACCTCAACAAAACAGTAAAAATCTACAATAATCGATAGTAATCGACTTGAGATAACAGTAAAAGTTGCGACATAAATGCCCTATACCATGGGATATCTACTTACGCTATTGTTTCTGTCTATGTCGCAACTTTTACTATATTATCTCAAGCCGATAGTCCACGTAGTTTTATCCCAAAAAGGTATCTGACGATGGTAGTCTCTCATATTGTGCCGTTCATACACTCTCACCCCAACAAAACAGTAAAAATCTACAATAATCGATAGTAATCGACTTGAGATAAACAGTAAAAGTTGCGACATAACCGCCCTATACCATGGGATATCTACTTACGCTATTGTTTCTCTATGATAGTATTCACCATTCATATCTATACTGCCTTTCAATAGATACCATTTATATCTAAGGATTTGTGGATATTTATGTTTCTCTACAACTCCCTCTTTCTATTATTGAGACAAAAATCATCTAGTACCCTTCCATATTTATAACCTCAGGCCATGGGATATCTACTTACGCTATTGTTTCTCTATGATACTATTGCATATTGATCTACTGATATAGTTATAGAGAGCTGTGAAGTCAAGTCCAGAGAATCCTGAAGTTTGTATATTTGTTTTTCCTACAGTTACGTTGAAAAGTGGCCATTGCTGCACTGATTACAGAACGCAAAGAATCACTTTTCCGCTCTAGTGCGGGAAAAATTTTTCTGCACTCCAGATTTTCAACATGACAACGCAAAATAGTTAGTAGGTTATATGGAGCAACAGTGCAGCAAAATCAAAATGAAGTTGGTAACAGTGACTGCTGTGGCTGCTATAGTGAGCAGAGGTGCAACCAAGCACAACGCGCTAATTATTACTATTATATATTATAACCAACGACAACGAGGACTTTAGGATTTTAGGATTAAGGTTTTTATCAATAATAAAATTACACAGAAAAACATTTGATGCATTTCAGGCAATTTTACCCATAATCACCCACTTTTCATATTCAATGGTAACTGTAGGAAAAACTTAATGTGAAATACGTGCGCAAAGTTCCTCTGCTGCACTCAAGAAACCATTCCGCCCTCGCCTACGGCTCGGGCGTAAACTTTCGGTGCAGCAAACTGTCACTTTGCGCACTAGTTGCACAAATAACTATTTCAAACCAAGATACTTTGCATGACATTATCAATTTGAGACTCAGGAATCTTTGAAAATGAGAATCCAGAAAGAGTTGGAGAAATGGATGAGGAAAATAGGCCAAGAAATATAATGAATATCAACCCTCTTCCTGTTCCACACTCAGATATTTAATCAATAGCAACATCCATATGCTATAAAAGAATTTTTGAGTTGAAAACGTGTCAGATCGAATCGTCTGGTGTCAAAGAAAATCGAGAGTTCCAGGAATCAAATGGATTCACTTTGACTTTGACACACAACTTCTGGCATGATGTGAATTTCAAAGTTCTTGGAAAAATCTGTTCGGATTGTAGGAACTCCAGCTTTTTGACAATTTTGAAAAACAGCTGACAGATCTCAGTTATCCTTATTGGCAATTCCAGGAAGAACAATCATTTTTTCTATGAAGCAGGTTGCATTGTAGGAATACAGAATATTCCTGCAAGACTTTGCCAGTATAGTTTCTATGCTTGTAGTCTCTTTTTCATAGAATCAGGGGTTTGCAATAGAGGGAATCGGCTACTCCGAACTGGAAAAATTTGAAAGCTGGCTACTCGCACAATTATAGACAAGCTATAGTGAGGTCCACGTTATAATGGCAGTGAAGAAAGTAGGAGAAAAACGTTGCCAAGTCTCTCCATTTTGCCACTGACTGTACACAGCTGTTACTCAATTCATCCCATTGAATTTAATCTAATAATATTTATAATTTCCTTGATAGAATAATTAATTTATCGTCAAATCAATCAATGAAATATATTTTTTCATAATTTGATTCAAAAATTTGCTTTCATAACTGAGATCAGATTTTTATTTTCATACAAACCTGGAATGTTGGCTAATTTAAAAAGCTGTGATACAACAATCTGAATTTCAAAACAATAGAATTTAAGTTATTTGGTAGATATTCTACTCCAATTTCTTTTAAAAATAATAGAAAAATAGGAATCCTATTCAAAAATTAGCAGTTTCAATGGATATATTCTGAAATAACTTTTCAATATTATTTATACCGGTACGAGTAGGTCTAACCTATACTATACGGGTAGGCTGACTGAAAGCATGGATGAAGTCTAGGATGGTTAGTTATCAACTTTTAAAATGTCATTTCAGGTATTTCAATTTGTGTTTCTCATACGGTAATGATTAAAAATTATTTCATTGTTTCAAAAATACATTTTAAATCAATTATATGACTTCAGTACTCAAGTATTTTAATAGAATGAAGAAAGAAAATGGCGGCTGAGAATTGTTTGGTCAGTTTTCCACAATCACTGTCAAAAGTGAATATGAATTCATATTCTGGCAAATAGACAACATTGCAAAGTGAGAGAGAGATGGTGTAATCTGTTTTGTTGTATGATAGAAAAGGACAGCAACAGTATTGTCAATCGTACACTGCCAT
>NW_024089060.1:0-6043 GCF_014356525.2 Nilaparvata lugens | reverse complement strand
GTATTCACTCAGTATAAAGATGGATTCACTTTGCATTTAAGATTTTAGGTTGCATTTAAATAATATCCTTGCATTTAAAGATCCTTGCAACTAACTCTAGAACGAGAAACTTAAAAGAGTAATAGGGTTTTAGCACATCTACAAAAGAGTTTCTTATCTATATCTACTAAATAGTAGATTATATAGTTAGTAGTTAAGTTTCTTCAAATTTATAGTTTCTTATCTATAATCTAAATTTACTATAGAAATTCTCGGAGAGCACACTTAAAAAGCAACGCCTGCGGTTTGTACAGCACATAGAAATTTCAATATAATTTGTGAAATTTTTCTTAACTGTCGTGAAAGCAAACCAATCACTTTTTACAGTATAAAGATGGATTCATCATCTAGCATTCACTTTAATTTGTCCAGTAGAAAAGGGAAAAGGGAAATTATTTTTTCACTCATTTAGCATTCACTTTAATTTACAGTATAAAGATGTATTCACTCAGTATAAAGATGGATTCCTTTGCATTTAAAGATTTTAGGGTTGCATTTAAAGTAATATCCTTGCATTTAAAGATCCTTGCAACTAACTCTAGAACGAGAAACTTAAAAGAGTAATAGGGTTTTAGCACATCTACAAAAGAGTTTCTTATCTATACTAGACTGGGATTTAATCTGTCAGTATAGTTGAATTGGTCTATAGAGATTCATGATGCGGACTTAAGATCTGACTGAGAGCAACGCCTGCAGACTCTCACTGTCAGTATAACATTGAATGGAGTCACTTTAATTTGACAGTAGAATATGGATTCACTTTAATTGACAGTAGAAAGATGGTTCACTTTAATTTTTGACTAGAAAAGGGAAAAAGGGAAATTATTTTTTCCCCCCCCTCGTCCTCACTGGGAGAGGGGTGGGGTGAGGGAGAGGTTGAGGGAGAGGGAGAGGGAGAAGGAGAAGGAGAGGAGAAGGAGAGGGAGAGGGAGGGGAGAAGGAGAGGAGAGGGAGAATGAGAGGGGGGGAGAGATGAGGGGGACGCAGAGGGGGAGGGGATTTGCGCAAAAATTTTCCTTATTTCTCACGGATTGTGCAAAAAAAAAAAACCGGTCTGAACTCTTGATATGAGTCTACTATCGATTTATATCGGATTTTTCTCGATTACACATACCCTGGGGGTGGCAAGGGACCTGTTACCTACAACCCTTCCCCCCCGCTGACGGCGTGATTATCGAGCCCAAAAATTAAAAGTGGTATAATATGATAGTGTAGATTTTTACATCGATTTATATCGGATTTTTCTCGATTACACATACCCTGGGGGCGGCAAGGGACCTGGTTACCTACAACCCTTCCCCCCCGATGACTGCGTGATTATCGAGCCCAAAAATTGAAAGTGGTATAATATGATAGCTGTGAATTTGTTTCATGGATTTCCATTGGATATTTCTCGATTACACTTACCCTGGGGGCGGCAAGGGACCTGGTTACCCACCACCTTTCCCCCCCGCTGACGGCGTGAATATCGAGCCCAAAAATTGAAAGTGGTATAATATGATAGCGGTAGACTTGTAACATCGATTTCCATAGGATTTTTCTCGATTACCCATACCCTTGGGGCGGCAAGGGACCTGGTTACCTACAACCTTCCCCCCCGCTGACGGCGTGATTATCGAGCCCAAAAATTGAAAGTGGTATATATGATAGCTGTAGACTTGTTACATCGATTTCCATTGTATTTTTCTCGATTACACATACCCTGGGGGTGGCAAGGGACCTGGTTACCTACAACCCTTCCCCCCCGCTGACGGCGTGATTATCGAGCCCAAAAATTGAAAATGGTATAATATCATAGCTTTAGACTTGTTACATCGATTTCCATCTGATTTTTCTCGATTACACATACCCTGGGGGCGGCAAGGGACTGGTTACCTACAACCCTTCCCCCCCGCTGACGGCGTGATCATCGAGCCCAAAAATGAAAGTGGTATAATATGATAGCTGTAGACTTGTTACATCGATTCCATCGGATTTTTCTCGATTACACATACCTGGGGGCGGCAGTGACCTGGTTACCTACAACCCTTCCCCCCCGCTGACGGCGTGAATATCGAGCCCAAAAATTAAAAGTGGTATAATATGATAGCGGTAGACTTGTAACATCGATTTCCATCGGATTTTTCTCGATTACTCATACCCTGGGGGCGGCAAGGGACCTGGTTACCTACAACCCTTCCCCCCCGCTGACGGCGTGATTATCGAGCCCAAAAATTGAAAGTGGTATAATATGATAGCTGTAGACTTGTTACATCGATTTCCATCGGATTTTTCTCGATTACACATACCCTGGGGGTGGCAAGGGACCTGGTTACCTACAACCCTTCCCCCCCGCTGACGGCGTGATTATCGAGCCCAAAAATTGAAAGTGGTATAATATGATAGCTGTAGACTTGTTACATCGATTTCATCGGATTTTTCTCGATTACAATACCCTGGGGGCGGCAAGGGACCTGGTTACCTACAACCCTTCCCCCCCGCTGACGGCGTGATATCGAGCCCAAAAATGAAAGTGGTATAATATGATAGCTGTAGATTTTTACATCGATTTCCATAGGATTTTTCTCGATTACACATACCCTGGGGGCGGCAAGGGACCTGGTTACCTACAACCCTTCCCCCCCGCTGACGGCGTGATTATCGAGCCCAAAATTTATAGTGGTGTAATATGATAGCTGTAGACTTGTTACATCGATTCCCATCGGATTTTTCTTGATTACACATACCCTGGGGGCGGCAAGGGACCTGGTTACCTACAACCCTTCCCCCCCGCTGACGGCGTGATTATCGAGCCCAAAAATTGAAAGTGGTATAATATGATAGCTGTAGACTTGTTACATCGATTCCCATCGAATTTTTCTCGATTACACATATCCTGGGGGCGGCAAGGGACCTCGTTACCTACAACCCTCCTCCCCCGCTGACGGCGTGATTACCGAGCCCAAAATCTGAAAAGGGTATCATATGATTGCTGAAGACTTGTTCCATCGATTTCCATCGGTTTTTTCTTAATTACACATACCCTGGGGGCGGCAAGGGACCTGGTTACCTACAACCCTTCCCCTCCGCTGACGGCGTGAATATCGAGCCCAAAGATTGAAAGTGGTATCATATGATAGTCGTGGACTTGTTACATCGATTTATATCGAATATTTCTCAATTACACATACCCTGGGGGTGGCAAGAGACCTGGTTACCTACAACCCTTCCCCCCCGCTGACTGCGTCATTATCGAGCCCAAAATTGAAAGTGGTATAATATGATAGCTGTGAATTTGTTACATGGATTTCCATTGGATTTTCTCGATTACACATACCCTGGGGGCGGCAAGTGACCTGGTTACCTACAACCTTTCCCCCCCGCTGACGGCGTGAATATCGAGCCCAAAAATTGAAAGTGGTATAATATGATAGCTGTAGACTTGTTACATCGATTTCCATAGGATTTTTCTCGATTACTCATACCCTGGGGGCGGCAAGGTACCTGGTTACCTACAACCCTTCCCCCCCGCTGACGGCGTGATTATCGAGCCCAAAAATTGAAAGTGGTATAATATGATAGCTGTAGACTTGTTACATCGATTTCCATCGGATTTTTCTCGATTACACATACCCTGGGGGCGGCAAGGGACCTGGTTACCTACAACCCTTCCCCCCCGCTGACGGCGTGAATATCGAGCCCAATAATTGAAAGTGGTATAATATGATAGCTGTAGATTTTTTACATGGATTTCCATCGGATTTTTATCGATTACACATACCCTGGGGGCGGCAAGTGACCTGGTTACCTACAACCCTTCCCCCCCGCTGAAGGCGTGATTATCTAGCCCAAAAAATGAAAGTGGTATAATATGATAGCTGTAGACTTGTTACTTCGATTTCCGTTTAATTATTTTGAAAAACAACTTCCCTGGGGGCGGCAAGGGACCTGGTTACCTACAACCCTTCCCCTCCGCTGACGGCGTGAATATCGAGCCCAAAAATTGAAAGTGGTATAATATGATAGCGGTGACTTGTTACATCGATTTCCATCAGATTTTTCTTGATTACACATACCCTGGGGGCGGCAAGGGACCTGGTTACCTACAACCATTCCCCCTCGCTGACGGCGTGATTATCGAGCCCAAAAATTGAAAGTGGTATAATATGATAGCTGTAGACTTGTTTCATGGATTTCCATTGGATATTTCTCGATTACACATACCCTGGGGGCGGCAAGGGACCTGGTTACCTACAACCCTTCCCCCCCGCTGACGGCGTGAATATCGAGCCCAAAATTGAAAGTGGTATAATATGATAGCGGTAGACTTGTTACATCGATTTCCATAGGATTTTTCTCGATTACACATACCCTGGGGGCGGCAAGGGACCTGGTTACCTACAACCCTCCCCCCGCTGACGGCGTGTTTATCGAGCCCAAAAATTGAAAGTGGTATAAATGATAGCTGTAGACTTGTTACATCGATTTTCATCGGATTTTTCTCGATTACACATACCCTGGGGGCGGCAAGGGACCTGGTTACCTACAACTCTTCCCCCCCGCTGACGGCGTGATTATCGAGCCAAAAATTGAAAGTGGTATAATATGATAGCTGTAGATTTTTTACATCGATTTATATCGGATTTTTCTCGATTACACATACCCTGGGGGCGGCAAGGGACCTGGTTACCTATAACCCTTCCCCCCCGCTGACGGCGTGATTATCGAGCCCAAAATTTATAGTGGTGTAATATGATAGCTGTAGACTTGTTACATCGATTCCCATCGGATTTTTCTTGATTACACATACCCTGGGGGCGGCAAGGGACCTGGTTACCTACAACCCTTCCCCCCCGCTGACGGCGTGATTATCGAGCCCAAAAATTGAAAGTGGTATCATATGATAGCTGTAGACTTGTTACATCGATTTCCATCGGTTTTTTCTTGATTACACATACCCTGGGGGCGGCAAGGGACCTGGTTACCTAAAACACTTCCCCTCCGCTGACGGCGTGAATATCGAGCCCAAAAATTGAAAGTGGTATCATATGATAGTCGTGGACTTGTTACATCGATTTATATCGGATTTTTCTCTATTACACATACCCTGGGGGTGGCAAGGGACCTGGTTACCTACAACCCTTCCCCTCCGCTGACGGCGTGAATATCGAGCCCAAAAATTGAGAGTGGTATAATATGATAGCGGTAGATTTTTTATATCGGATTTTTCTCGATTACACATACCCTTGGGGCGGCAAGGGACCTGGTTACCTATAACCCTTCCCCCCCGCTGATGACGTAATTATCGAGCCCAATAATTGAAAGTGGTATAATATGATAGCTGTAGATTGGTTACATCGATTTCCATCAGATTTTTCTTGATTACTCATACCCTGGGGGCGGCAAGGGACCTGGTTACCTACAACCTTCCCCCCCGCTGACGGCGTGAATATCGAGCCCAAAAATGAAAGTGGTATAATATGATAGCTGTAGATTTGTTACATCGATTTCCATCAGATTTTTCTGATTACTCATACCCTGGGGGCGGCAAGGGACCTGGTTACCTACAACTCTTCCCCCCCGCTGACGGCGTGATTATCGAGCCCAAAAATTGAAAGTGGTATAATATGATAGCTGTAGATTTTTTATATCGGATTTTTCTCGATTACACATACCCTTGGGGCGGCAAGGGACCTGGTTACCTATAACCCTTCCCCCCCGCTGATGACGTGATTATCGAGCCCAAAAATTTATAGTGGTGTAATATGATAGCTGTAGACTTGTTACATCGATTCTCATCGAATTTTTCTCGATTACACATATCCTGGGGGCGGCAAGGGGCCTCTTTACCTACAACCCTCCTCCCCCGCTGACGGCGTGATTAACGAGCCCAAAAACTGAAAAGGGTATCATATGATTGCTGAAGACTTGTTCCATCGATTTCCATCGGTTTTTTTCTCAACACATACCCTGGGGGCGGCAAGGGACCTGGTTACCTACAACCCTTCCCCTCCGCTGACGGCGT
>NW_024089059.1:0-6026 GCF_014356525.2 Nilaparvata lugens | reverse complement strand
CCTGGTTACCTACAACTCTTCCCCCCGCTGACGGCGTGATTATCGAGCCCAAAAATTGAAAGTGGTATAATATGATAGCTGTAGATTTTATATCGGATTTTTCTCGATTACACATACCCTTGGGGCGGCAAGGGACCTGGTTACCTATAACCCTTCCCCCCCGCTGATGACGTGATTATCGAGCCCAAAAATTTATAGTGGTGTAATATGATAGCTGTAGACTTGTTACATCGATTCCATCGAATTTTTCTCGATTACACATACCTGGGGGCGGCAAGGGACTTTTTACCTACAACCCTCCTCCCCGCTGACGGCGTGATTAACGAGCCCAAAAACTGAAAAGGGTATCATATGATAGCTGAAGACTTGTTCCATCGATTTCCATCGGTTTTTTTCTCAACACATACCCTGGGGGCGGCAAGGGACCTGGTTACCTACAACCCTTCCCCTCCGCTGACGGCGTGAATATCGAGCCCAGAAGCGGCGGGAAGTTTGAAAGGCCCTATTGTTATAATGGGAACTTGCATCAAATACAAGGCGCAAATCAGTTATATTTAATAATAACTACATTGAATTTTTATTGAGCATTTCAAATGTATGTATTACAGGTGTTATGCATCCATAAATTAACTGTTTGAATTGCTTACTTGAAGCCTTAGTTACATGTTGATACTGCTTAGCCGTACAAGTGCTCTACAAGTTTAAAAGCCATACTGTAACTGCAAAATTATTATGATTTTAGAGATTGGATTTTTAATTTATTTTGAACAAAGAATTCGAAAAACCAGTTTATGTTGACGTTTCTTTGATACCAGCTTACGGTACTTATTCACTTAGTATCTACAATATCTCCAAGTTCAAAACAAGAAGGGCAAAGTATGATAGGTAGTCAAAAAAATAACAAACTAACTTGAGGACGCTATTGGACGGTAATATTTCTGTCATATTCAGATCATATGAAATAAGCAAAGACCTTAAAGAGATAATCTTATTTAGAAATAAGATAATCTTATTTGGAAATAAGTTGTTCGAAATGATTTTTTCATGTCATAGAACTATTACCGCCTAATACCGGCCTAACATCACACATAACAGGCATGACATGATCATACATATAAGCTAATGTCTATGTTCATTCCAGTCAAGTTTGTATATCATCATCATCATCATCATCATTATATATTTATCACCAGCAACGCGTGCTTTGCAAGGGTCTATTTTAAAACTTGACGTAATGAAATCCAAAAGAATTGAAAATAAGCCTATAAGAATCCTCGGTTGATTAAGAATTTATAAGCGCATTTCAAGTAAATCAGTCCAGTAGTTCAGACGTGATGATGCGTCAAACATGATTTCCCTATCCTCCATACACGTGTGTATACATCTTTAAGCCAGTTCTTTCCTCTATTATAGTATAGAAGATGATAGATGGGTGGATATATCATCCATTTTATCTATCATCTTCTATACTATAATAAAGGAAATGAATGAGAATACATTTTGAAAGGTTTGAGATATCGATGTGCGGTGTTCACCATACCT
The DNA here is from genome assembly GCF_014356525.2 of Nilaparvata lugens. Taxonomy (NCBI): domain Eukaryota; kingdom Metazoa; phylum Arthropoda; class Insecta; order Hemiptera; family Delphacidae; genus Nilaparvata; species Nilaparvata lugens. The sequence continues at coordinate 4,484 of NW_024089059.1, read as the reverse complement.
TTTCTCTGGAAATCGTGTATCGGAATCATGTATCATATGACCACCTTTCAATTAAAAAAAGAAGTTGTATTCAAAATGGTGGTTCCAAAATGGCGGAAAAAATTTGGGTGTGACGGAAAACCTGTTTTTATCATTTGAAAAGGATCCCCAATCATACCTATCTTCTAATTTCCCTTTTAAGGAAAAAAATGTTCTGCGCTTCCTTACAACAAGTGAAAGCATGAAAAATATTGAAAAATTGACAAACTGAAAACTTGATGTAATCAAATATGAAGAATTTGAATGGTTTATAACCATCCTCGGTTAAGCAAGAATCTAACTGCAAAATTTCAAGTTAATCAGTCCGTAGTTCAGACGTGATGATGCATCAAACATAATTTTCCTATACTACTTTACACCTGTATACGTGTATAATCCAGTTCTTTAATAATATAATAAAATTTTTATTCCGGCCATATGATTGGAGAGATTTTTTTTATGAAATCGTATGTACTATTAATGAAGTTTGAACATTAATTTTGAAAAATCTAGAAGTAAATTTGAAATTTGGGCTTCCAGGTAATAATAATAATAATATCGAGTGACCTGACTGGCTCAGGTCTGGTGTCAGAGTTTTCAGGTCGCAACTGATCAATTCAGGGCATCTGACATGACCTAACGACTGCTTTTTAGGCAGCCGGGACCGACGACTTAACGTGTCCATCAGAAACGCAGGAGTGGCCCGAGATAAATATCTTGCCTGGCTTCCAGATGCACGAGATTGATATTTTTAGAATCTATGTTCAAAATTAGCAGATCTGAATCATCCCCGTTTTTCCGGTATGCAATCCACAAGTTGACATGTTTTGATGCAAACAAAAGAAACACACGAACAAATACAACCCTACTCTCTCTTATTATATAGATACTATTATAGTCATGGTCTCTTTATAGACCTTCATTATATTATTTTATAATCTGTAAAATAGATGTATACACTATTCTGGTAGAATGAAAGCTGTATGCAGTCTTCATTTTCAACGAAATAGTATGCTTTATTCCACATACCATTAAAATAATATATTCTCTATTATTTAATATAGTTGTTTACTTTATGAAATTTAATGTACACATTATATATATCTAGTTGGACTACAAATGGGTATAAAAGAACCAACGAGAGACGAACAATCTAATAAATATTTGTTATATTTATAGTTATTGAATTAAGTAACATTCTTTAGCACCAAACAATATAAATTTTGCCAATACAATTCCATAGTTATTAGTAAGTACATGAATTTAGTAGCTAGTAAAAGGCTATAGTAGGCTACTCCTTAAAAATTATCCACTTTTATGAGTTTTAGTTAAATAGTAGGTACTCAGTTCAACAAAACATGTTTATAATCTATTAAACTGGGTTTACACCAAAGCTATAACAAAATGTTAATAGCTTAGTCCTATATATATATTCTATTAGATTGAACATAACTTATCATACACATGATGAACATAATATCAAGTTCCGTTCAATGTAATAGTATCTATAAGAATTAAGCTATTAACATTTTGTTAATAACTTTGTTGGTAAACCCAGCTTTAGGCTATAAATCAAATCAAAATCCATTTATTTTCAAAGACAAATTACAATTTGTATAGGCCAGTTCATGAGAAAATTACATATATTATTTGCCGTGCTACCAATTTCTCCTTAAATCGGTTGGAATAGCATTTAACACCTATAAACCTAAGAATAGTTGTCGGCTCCAATGTAATAGATTCTTGATAAATTATGAATGGATCTATCGCCTATGAATGAGAAATCCAGTTTTCAGAGCAAATGAACTTATAATCTTCAGATGAATTTTTGCAAAATATAGTACAGAAATACAAAGAACAATAACTTACAAGTCTAAGCATCTAAAATTAGGTAGCCTATTACAAACTAAAGTACTTATCCAGTTTATAGTTGAAAAACAGTGGCTATAGGCTTGTATACACACAAAACAAATTATAAGGACAAAATAGAACACTATAAACTGTTTAAAACTCAATTTAAAACATTAATAAATTCACATAAACGAAAATGATTCAGAGCAAAAATTTACAACACCCACATAGCCAGCCATTAGTTTCAGAGAAAGAACAGGAAAAGCCTAAGTTACAAGTCACAGAGCAAAGCCTGGTTCGGTGTCGATTATACAGACACGTCACAAAAAAATTATAAATTACAATTAGAATTCACATTTTATATTTGTTCAATAAACTTGTTTTGAAACTGTTATTTTAATTTTTTATATATTCTCTATTAAATAAACTATTCATTCTGTTTCAGCCTCGGTGACACCATGGAACAATGCAACAATCATCTACGATAAAAAATTCTCCGTCAAAAAGTTTGTCCGTCTATCGATGACTCTGATATTTACTATAAAGTTCCATAGATCTCGAATGAAGATTCGATTCCAATGTGAGAAAAAATGTAATATTACATATTACATAAAAAACATATAATCATACCACATAAAAACAAGAAATCTCACATTAACGTCTTACAAATTCTCCATATTAAGGCAAAATATTCATCATTTATAAAAACAGGTTCTTATTAGAAAATCCTTAATTGTAAGTTTATATTCACTCACTAGTAAGCCTCTTCATATGTAACGGTAACTGATTATAAAACCAATTGCACAAGCCCTAAAACTGATTGACTAGATTTATACCGACAATATTCGTTCTAGGTTCAACCTATCTTGTGTTGTGCGAATAAACATCAAAATGACTAGAGAATGAGAGCAAGTTAATCTTTATAAATAATAAACATTGAAAATAAAAATACCGGCACACACTAACTTAATCTAACAAATAGCGGGTTGCAGTGCTTAAGGGGAGGAACATTACTGTATACATGGTTCTTATTGCTCTTTTTTGTAACCCAAAATGCGAATGGAAATCACTACAATTGGCCCTTAATATTGCTCCATACAAAAGATGTGAATGAATGTAACTATAGTAGACATTTACTAAAAAAATTTGACACACTATTTCCTTTTATCTTCTCAACATAAAAACACCTCTTGTTACCTTGCGTTGGGGATAGTTCAGTCAATAAAATAATGGCAATATATTATACAAACACATACCAAAAAAATTGTGACTGTGGGAACTTTTGTATGATGAATGACTTCATTGACATTCTCTACACAATAGAAATAAATAATATTAACAGTGTACAGTTGAAATGTTAATAAGTCAAATCTATCCAACTCGACTGTAGTTCATATGCAATTCATATTTAAGTGATATCACAAAAAAATTATGAAATAGTCGGCATGATCTAGTCTAGCCTACTCCTATAGACCTACATTTATATTTTGTATCCTCAGTCGATTCTGAACATTCTAGAGGTTATTTCAATGAAATAAATATTCTCACACATACCTCATTCAATTTTCGTAAAAGTACCAATTGGAATGATAATTTTATATTGATAGAAATCAATTTGAATAGAAAAAAACAAATCTATTCCTGCAGTGGCAGACTGGCTCTTCTTGAAATCTTGCCTCTCTCTGTCATGGCTGCCCTTAGTTGGCCGTGTAACACATTGAGAGCGCTGTAAGCACACCAACAACCACTCTAGTTTACTAGAATAGCTCGTTGATGGGTGGCCACTCTAGAAACTTGCTCAACTGTTCATAATCATATAATCATAACATCATTGTCTTCACCTTATGCTCATGAACTTTAGGGTCGTGTATTGTGAATTATAAAAACGGTTTATTTATTAGTAAAAACCAACAGTTACGCTATATTTTTTCAATCAGTCCATGGCAATAATCATTTAATGCTATACAATGTTATTGTAGTAGGCTTTTGCTAATATGAAACAGTATGGTTGTGAATTAATTTTCGGTACTTGAAAATTCCTAGAATCCTGGTCAGATATTTTACGGTTTTAAGTGATGATAAATTATTCATCATGGGAAAATTCAGAAAAGAACAATCAAAAAATGCAGCAAAAGATGTACCCATAAATTTGGAATTGGTTCCTGAAAATCTAGACAAACTGTATAGATTGACTAAACTTTGTAAGAATGCACCATGTCGGTAAGTAGGCATATTTGCTCACTTTGGCTAAACTGTAGGTCCAGTGTCAAAATACCTGGGATCGATTTAGTATGTCATTTTGAACATAAAATCACAAGAAATAAACGGCGGTCACTCATCATAAATTTAAAAAAAATTTAGTTTTACTAACCTCACTTTGTTCATGACATTTCAAACACCTCTAATATATGAGGTTAGAAAAGCTTTAGGCTAGAAAAGTTTTCGTTAGGAAAAGCTTGGGTTAGGAAAAGCTTTAGGTTAGGAAAACTTAGATGAGGAAAATCGAATTTTGATGATTCCCATAATCAAAATTGTAAGCAGGGACGCCTCCACCAAATATGTAAAGGTGGGAAAATGAAAAAAAAAAACAAGAAAAGATCGTACAGGTTTTTGAT
>NW_024089058.1:0-6044 GCF_014356525.2 Nilaparvata lugens | reverse complement strand
AAAATCTAGACAAACTGTATAGATTGACTAAACTTGTAAGAATGCACCATGTCGGTAAGTAGGCATATTTGCTCACTTTGGCTAAACTGTAGGTCCAGTGTCAAAATACCTGGGATCGATTTAGTATGTCATTTTGAACATAAAATCACAAGAAATAAACGGCGGTCACTCATCATAAATTTAAAAAAAATTTAGTTTTACTAACCTCACTTTGTTCATGACATTTCAAACACCTCTAATATATGAGGTTAGGAAAAGCTTTAGGCTAGAAAAGTTTTCGTTAGGAAAAGCTTGGGTTAGGAAAAGCTTTAGGTTAGGAAAACTTAGATGAGGAAAATCGAATTTTGATGATTCCCATAATCAAAATTGTAAGCAGGGACGCCTCCACCAAATATGTAAAGGTGGGAAAATGAAAAAAAAAAACAAGAAAAGATCGTACAGGTTTTTGATATTTAAACAAAACAAAGCGAGAGATTCATAATTTATAATATTGTCAGTGGTTTTGTGAGCAAAAGCCCACAGATATCAATGATGGGGGGAGCTGAGCATTCCAAAAGTAGCCGGTAGTACTTTCTGATTATTTATTGATTGTTTTGCATTCTTCTTCTTCTTCTTCTTCTCTTCTTCTTCTTCTTCTTCTTCTTCTTCTTTTTCTTCTTCTTCTTCTTCTTCTTCTTCATGACCATCATCTCCTACTCTACCTCAAGTTCATGCACTGTCTGCTCCTCGAATCCCTTTCATTTGTATTCTTGAACTTTTGTACTTATTATTATACTCTCTCTCTCTGTCTCATATTCTACATAAATAAAGTACTCAATCAATCAATCAATCTTTTTTGGTAGAGAGTTATTGGGAAGGATATTTTGAATATTGTTTCCGAAGAATGGACATTGATATGTCCAAAGCTCCGCCAATTTATGTAGATGCATAACAATATAATTATTATCTATAGTTATTATATTACAAACTGCTTTTTCATATCATATACAGTTAAATAATTATTTTCTTAGTCTATGTTATGTGAATTAATCTCTAATGTTGCTGTATTGTAAGCTATTGTATATAAGTGTATAAGCCAGTATATATTGTAATCTACATTAATAAAGTACTCAATCAATCAATCTCTTCCTCTTTCTTACTCTTCCTCTCCCTCTTCTTCTACTTCGTCTTCCTTCACCGAAACTTATCAGTTTTTCTCACGATTCCTGTACGGTTTACGAGGACCAAAAATTTCAATCGTGATAGGAATGGCAATTTTATTGTGTTATTTGTGAAAAATCGTAAGAATTCGAAATCAAACGACTATACTTTTACGACACACTGAAATGTCACCTACATAAATAAATCTAAAAATCATAATGATACTGTTCCAACATCCACCCTGTTTACACTCTCGAGGAAGAAGAAGAAGGAGAACAATAAAAAGAAGGTGGAAAGGATGGAAGAAAAGAAGAGGAAAGAGGAGAAAACAGGGAGAAACTGAAGAAATAGCTTAATAACGACTTTGAGATTCAGTAAAAGAAGGAACAGTCACAGAACTTGTTGAGGATGAATGAAAGGACGAAAGAAGAAGGATTGAAAGGAGAGTAATAAGAAGGTAAGAAAAAGGAGGACAAAATTAAGAGAGTGTTAACGATGTAAAATCTATATATAAAAGCGAAATGGCACTCACTGACTGCTGACTGACTGACTCACTCGCAGAACTAAAAATCTACCGGACCAAAACGTTCAAATTTGGTAGTATGTTCAGTTAGCCCTTAGAGGCGCACTAAGAAATCTTTTGGCGATATTCTAACTCTAAGTGTGGTTTTTAAGGGTTTAAAGTTCGTCTTTTAGCATGTATATTCTTCTTATTCTCTTAATTATAATTGAAAAATGTCCATACCATATGTTATATAGAACTATAATCTAGAGAGGTACCTCTTCGAAACAGTTGATAACTGGTAACTATATTAAAATTTTGTCAGGTTGGCATTAAGTTGAGTTGACTTTGTTAGGTTGGCACCAAGTTGAAGATTGAAATGCATTTATCCAGGACCTCTTAAATACCAATTATCCAGTACCTCCTAAATAACTATTTAGGAGGTTCTGATTTATCGCGGAAAAATTGATTGGGTACTGCCACTTCAATCAGAGCTATTCCTGGGAATATTATATTACTAGCCGTCAGGCTCGCTTCGCTCGCCATATCCGTTTAGCCAGACGTTTAGTCTGGACCTCCGACTAGATCGTCCTAACATATGATAAAAATACGACATAACATTTCAAATTTGGAAGGTGTGTTCAGTTGGCTCTTTAGAGGCGCAACAAGAACTGGTTTTGGAAAAATTCCCAAAGATACGCCCAAAATCTGCGTTTTTTAGCGTTATCTGAGCTTCATCGAGAACAAATAAACAGAAAATGTTCAAATTTACTACAGAAGCTCAGCTGGGGTGCAATTGTGTTGTGTTAGAAGGAATTTGAAATAACGCCAAAGATACGCCCAAAATCTGCGTTTCCAGCGTTTTTTTGCGCTTTATCGAGAACAAATGAACAGAAAATGTTCAAATTTGGTAGAGAAGCTCAGCTGGGATGCAATAATGTTGTGTTAGAAGGAATTTGAAATAACGCCAAAGATACGCCCAAAATCTGCGTTTCCAGCGTTTTTTTTGCGCTTTATCGAGAACAAATGAACAGAAAATGTTCAAATTTAGTAGAGAAGCTCAGCTGGGGTGCAATAATGTTGTGTTAGAAGGAATTTGAAATAACGCCAAAGATACGCCCAAAATTAGCGTTTTCTCAGCTTTTCTGCCTTTCCTCACCTTTTACAATAATTGATGGAAATATATTAAAAGAAATTCAGTACACAGGTTTAGCTGAGGTGGAAGAATTTTTTTCGCCAAAGATACGCCGATATAGTAACAGGTGTTTTTCGAGATCTAATTGACATAATACGTTCAAATTCGGTACAGAGGTTTCGCTGAGGTCTACATGCAGGCGACCGAAGCGAGCCCGCTGATCTCATTATTGGACAATCCAGTCGGGGGTCCAGGGGGCGGAGCCCCCTTGCTAGATGGATATGGCGAGCAAAGCGAGCCTGACGGCTTGTATATTATACGATGAAGATGAAAATGATGAAGATGTAGTATTCCTTTCATTGATTCCCAACATTATAAATTACTGCAATACATGAGTGAATGATGGTTCTATCATACTCTATACATCAATCAACTATTATTTCTTCTATCTTCTTCCTCTTCTGCTTCTTTTTCTCCTTCTTATTTTTCTTCTCCTTATTTTTCTTCTTCTTCTTTTTCTTCTCCTTCCCCTCCTCTCGTCCTCCTCTTCTTCTTTTCCTCCTTCATCACCTCATCCTTCCTCTCTTTTACCTTTTGTGTAGTTGGAAAAGTTCTAGCCATAATGCTCTTTCTACCTAGCAATTCATCGCTTTTTCTTGCCAAGTCGAAATCAGCAATTTTCCTCCTACTCCTCCTCCCCCGCCTCCTCCTCCTCCCCCTCCACCACCATCTCTTCCTCTACCAAATCCTTCTCACTCTCCTCAATCTTCTCCTCCTCTTTCTTCACCACCTCATCCAGCACCTTCTCCTCCTTCTCTTTCACAACCACCTCTTCCATCTCCTACTCCTTCTCACCCTTCTCCCCTTCCTCATCATCCACAATCTCTTCCCTACTATATCCTTCTCACTCCTCCTCAATCTTCTCCTCCTCCTTCTTCTCCACCTCATCCATCACTATCTCCTTCTCTTTCACAACCACCTCTTCCACCTCCACCTCCTCCTCTTCCTCCTCCTCCTCCTCCTCCCCTTCCTCCTCCTCCACCACCTCTTCCACAACTATATCCTTCTCACTCCTCCTCAATCTTCTACTCCTCCTTCTTCACCACCTCATCCATCACCTTCTCCTTCTCTTCCACAACCACCTCTTCCACCTCCTCCTCTTCCTCCTCCTCCTCCTCCTTCTCTTCCTATTCCTCCTCCTCCTCCACCATCTCTTCCACTACTATATCCTTCCCACTCTTCCTCAATCTTCTCCTCCTTTTTCTTCACCACCTCATCCATCACCATCTCCTTCTCTTTCACAACCATCTCTTCCTCCTCCACCTCCACCTCCTCCTCCTCCTTTCCCTTCTCCCCTTCCTCCTCCTCCACCATCTCTTCCACTATTATATCCTTCTCACTCTTCCTCAATCTCCTCCTCCTCCTTCTTCACCACCTCATCCATCACCTTCTCCTTCTCTTTCACAACCACCTCTTCCACCTCCACCTCCTCCTCCACCTCCTCCTCCTCCCCAACCTTACCAACCACCTTTGGCAAGCAACTCTTTGAAAGAGATCGTTCCTCGGAGCTCTCAGAAAACTCACCGGGAAATCCCTTTTCCGGCCAGGAAAAAGCGCTTTTCCCATGTGTGAGTGTGTGTTGGCCTTTTGATGAAAATCACCAACCTCAGTCAGCATTTGTTATATGGATAACATCACTGCTTTCCATTCACCCAATGCTCACAGTTTCAAGTGAATCAATCTCGCTCTATAGCCTTCCTTATACTGGGGGGGCTCAAAGCAAATCTCCTATGTACGGTAATGATGTCCTATCAAAAGTACCTTTCTATTATATTTGGGACTCTATTATATTCAGCTATATTATACGTGCTCTATTGATTGCGTGTTATATTGGTTGAGATTAACCTCTAAAATAACATTACTAGTAGTTTTTTGATTGATTGAGTACTTTATTTATGTAGATTACAATATATACTGGCTTATACACTTATATACAATAGCTTACAATACAGCAAAGTTATAGATGAATTTACATAATATAGACTAAGAAAATAACTATTGAACTGTATATGATATGAAAAAGTAATTTGTAATATAATAACTATAGATAATAATCATATTGTTATGCATCTACATAAATTGGCGGAGCTTTGGACATATCAATGTCCATTCTTTGGGAAGAATATTAAAAATTATCCTCCCCACTAACTCTCTACCAAAAAAGTAGTTCTGTGAACAGTAGACCTCGCGCTCAGTGAGTAACATTGAGCTAAATAATCATAGAGCTTTCTGTCCTATCATACCGTGACGTGTCGTCCCGGAATGTGAGTGTGAGCGCTGTTATCAGGTCTGGCTGCAACTGTCTACACGTTTATGGAAACATACAATATTTCAAGATGTTCGATGTTTTTGACGGGAAGTATTATAGTCAACTGTCTACTAACGTTAATGGAAAGATACATTTTCAAGATGTTCTATGTTTTTGAACGGGTAGTACAGTATTATAGTCAACTAGACAGCTGATTTATGATGAATAATTCTATAGTCTGATTTTTACGGTAATATTGGCATATGAAGGAGGCTCCTTTTTCCTTGTAAATTATCCTTGAAATGCAAAATTTCCAGAAACCTTGTATATACGTCGACGCGCAATTTAAGAAGGAACATACTTGTCAAATTTCATGAAAATCTATTACCGCGTTTCGCCGTAAATGCGCAACATTACTTCTTCTTCTTCTTCTTCTTCTTCTTCTTCTTCTTCTTCTTCTTCTTCTTCTCCTTCTTCTTCTTCTTCTTCTTCTTCACTGCTTTCCATCCGGCCAATGCTCACAGTTTCAAGTGAATCTGCTCTCGCTCTATAGCCTTCCTTATACTGGGGGGGCTCAAAGCGAATGTCTTATGTACGGTAATGATGCCCTATCAAAAGTACCTTTCTATTATATTTGGGACTCTTATATTCAGTTATATTATACGTGCTCTATTGATTGCTTGTTATATTGGTTGAGTTTAACTCTAAAATCCTAAACTATTAAACGAGCAACTTCTGTTTATATGTTTAGATGTTTGGATGTTTATATGTTTTCGCCCCACTTGGATGTAATGAGCTGGTTTACGTGCATCATATGGAGGCCGAAAATGATTGTTTTCTGACCAGGCCGGTAAAATTTTTACGGCCCTAGGTCTGTAAAATAACCTTGAAGTCAGCTGATTCTGATTTGATATGAACGTGTTTACAAAATAGTTTATGAAACGGAATCAGTTTATGCT
>NW_024089057.1:0-6210 GCF_014356525.2 Nilaparvata lugens | reverse complement strand
TACAGTGGACCACAATATTTTATTTAGAAAGTTAGAAGGTATTGGAATTAGAGGTGTTGCATTGGGTTTCTTCAAAAGCTATCTCAGTTGTAGATCACAGGTGGTTAGTGTTGATGGTATAATGAGCTCAGAATTAGAAATTACGATGGGTGTGCCACAAGGAACAGTTCTGGGTCCAATATTATTTTTGATTTACATTAATGACTTACTCAAGATAGAGCTTGAGAGCTGTTCTTTGTTTTCTTTTGCTGACGACACTGTTGCTATTTTCTGTGCATCAAAATGGGAAGATGTTTTTTGTAGAGCTAATGAGGGTTTGAAAGTTATAAAAAACTGGTTAGATTTCAACTTAGTTAGTTTGAATATAGCAAAAACTACTGCAGTGTCATTTTCTTTGACCTCAGCAGGTCAGCCAGATAACCAGGGGAGTTTGGCTTTTCATGAAACTGGATGCGATGATAATAGTTGTCTATGTCCTATAATAATATTTAAGAACAGCACCAAATACTTGGGAATAATCATTGATAAGCATTGAAATGGAGAGACCATATTTCATATTTATGTTCTACGTTGAGGAAGACGCTGTATAAGTTTGTTCAACTGAGAAATATTTTTACAGTTGAGCAAATTAAAATGGTTTTCTTTGCGCTTGTGCAGTCAGTTGTGCGATATGGTATAATTGGCTGGGGTGGTTGTGGTGTTACCATTCTTAAGCCTCTTATAGTATTGTATAAGAAAATTATTAAAATATGCTTGAAAAAACCGGTTAGATATCCAACAAATTTGCTCGAAAAAGAATTTGATGTTCTCAGTATTGAGCACTTGTATGATCTTGACCTAGCTAGTTTTGTCTATTCGTGGCCCAATAGATTCCCTATAGCCCCTCATGGCGGCTATGTTACTCGTAGACAATCTGAGAGATTTTTGCTAGAACCACCTTGTAGAACAGCGGCTGCCAGTGCTTATGCAGCGTATTATGGTCCTAGACTTTTAAACCGTCTGTTGCTTGAAGTTTCTGGAGCATCCCAATGTATACCAATTTGTTATTATTCTTTCACTTTCAAAACTTTTAGACAGTATCTTCGACACTACTTATTAGGGAGACAAAATGAAGACTAATTTTGATTTATTTCTCAAATCTGTTTGTAAATCTCAATTCTATTCTTAAAATACATATCTTACTTAGTATAACAGAGCAGAAGAGAATTTGTTGTTTTATTTTTAAATATTGGTGATCTTTATCTTTGATGTAGAACATATAGTTGAATCTCAATTAGGCCTATACTGATTACAAGAGCAACATTTGTATGAAATAGCATAAGAGATGGAATTTTCTTTTTCTTTTTCTTGATATTGTAATGTAAAATTATAAAATCTAATTATGTTATTAATATTACGATGTATATTAGTATCTTATGCTATCCAACATTCTAGAGATACACCATCCCTCATCACAAGCTTTGCTTAAAGAGGGATGCAACAATATTATTTAGAATATGATATTTTATATTCATTATTTTATAAAGAATTTGTATTTTATGTTTGTAAGTATGATTGTATATTAATTTTTGTTGTGACATAAATAAATTGAATTAAATTGAATTGAATTGATCATAACTACAAATCATTTGCCGATTTACATTGACCATCTTTCACGACCACGCTCCGACAATTTGTTCACAAGATTGAGTGGCATTATTGAAACAGATTGAATGTTTTGGCTAAATTGATATTGATTGATTGATATTGACAGGTACAAGAACTCAGTGCAGTGCCTGGAGCTGCTGGTCAACCGGTTCGGATCGCAGGTGGTGGCGTTGAAGGACAAACAGCAACGCACCCCCCTCCACATCGCCGCCCTCGTCAACAGTCTGCCCTGTGCACGCCTGTTACTGCGACACCGTGCCTCGCTCGAGGCGTGCGACTCACAATGACGCACGCCGCTCGTGTGTGCCGCGGCGCGCGGTCATCATCATGTCATCAGTCAGTAGCACTTCAAATTATCTATTCATGCAAATAATCTAATTATAATAAAGGAAAAAACTGGCTTATATACCACTAAGGCTTAACTCACACTAGGCGACTCAAGTCGAGAAGAGACTGCGACACGCATGACGCGTTTGTGTTTTTTTATTTTTTGTTTTGTGAACGTCCGTGACGTCATTTCGCTCTCAGTAGTTAATGAGATAATTCCATTCTTATTGTTATTAAAAGATTTGATTGAAGCAAGGAGGTTCACTTGAGATAGTTTTGAACTACATGTAGTAGCACAACTAGGTTCTACATAGGTTCAGCAAACGAGGCAAAGGTACTTGGAGTAGTGCTGGACTCTGAACTCTCCTGGTGACCTCATCTAGACCAACTAAAAAGCAAACTAAACTCGGCAGAATTTGTTCTTAGTACCGTGAAGAAATTGCTGGATGCAGGAACGCTTAGAAGTGTTTATTTTGCTGTGTTCCATTCTCTTCTTTCATACGGTGTTATATTTGGGGCAATTTAACTCATGCAATACATATATTTAGGATTCAAAAGTGGGCAGTTAGAGTGATGGTGGGTGAATCTATTAGAGCAAGTTGTAGAGGTTATTTCAAAGAGTTAAAGATTCTCCCACTGCCAGGTATATATTTTGGAGACTCTTTGTTTTATTGATAAGAATAAAGATAGGTTCAATACAGGAGTGTTGTTCCACTCATACAATACCAGATATAGACAAAACCTCAGAGATGAAATTTTATTATTTATTTATTTATTATTAGTAGGTTAGCAAAAAAAAAATACAAGAATCGGAAAAGAAAAACAGGATATTGCCTAAAACTTCTTCAATTTCCTAATTTAGTTTTAAATTGCTAAATATTATAGGTTATGTCCATTCAAATTTCTACACCAAACCATTCATCGAACTGGTATGTATAGAGGGGGGTAAAGAGTGCATTTATAATTCATTGCCAACACGCGTAAAGGCTCTTACAGGTGAAAAGTTCAGAATTAAGGTGAGGGTGGAGTTGTTGCAGGTTTGTCCTGCCGTGCTACCATTTCTCCTAATTCTAAACTATTTCTCCTAAACTATTATTTTAAATTTTTATATATCATCTCTATTTAAATAATCCATTTATCTGTTAATTCTGTCAACTCAGCCTCGGTGACACCATGGAACATGCAACACAATCATTTACGATAAATTCTCAGTCAAAAAGTTGTCCGTATATCGATTACTCTGATATTTACTATAAAGTTTTATAGATCTCGAATTGAAGATTCGATTCCAATCGAGAAAAAATGTAATATTACAGTCCTTATTCCAGTGAGGAATTCTTTTTGCATTATGGAATGCAAAGATTGACGACTTAGATTATAATTGACAAATCCTTATACCACTTTCATAGGTGCTCAGTGGGGTGAAAAAAAAATGAAATGAAATGTAGAACTACTTTCTTCAATAAATTGGCATATTAATGAATGTGTTTCCGTTGCAGGAGCTTTGCTGGAGAAGAAGGCGTCGGTGAGAGCGTGTGACGTGGCCGGCAACACAGCACTGCATCACGCCTGCAACCAACCGACGCCCCAACACACGCAGTGCGCCCTGCTTCTGCTCGAGAACACATTCGACGCCGCCATTGTCAACATGCCCAACAAACACAAGCGAACGTGAGTCAACTTTCTGGATTAGGTGATGAGTGTATTTGCTGGGTATTATGCACATGGTTTTGCAAGAGGAAGTGAATAAATGAATAAAATGTTTATTTCCCAAAAAAAAAATAAAACTACAACATCAATAACACAAAATATTAGATAAATTACAATATACACACAATAGTTAGTTACAAAAAATCTTATGTGTCCTCTACTTGTTTAGATTTTTCTGTGTGGAAATTGACCTACTCCACTATGGCGTACCATGTTCTAGAGTAGGTTTTGTTAGTTTTTTGTGCGTATTATTAGTTAGTGTTTAGTAAGTCATTAGGTGGTTAGTTATTGTTTGAAATAATGTTTTCTATGTTCTGTCTTCCTTTGCTCATCAACCAATTGTGTACCAATGTTTTGAACTTCCTAGGATGATTAATCTGTTAAAGTTTGCAGGGAGTAGATTATATAATTTTGGTACTAAATGATTGAAATGTCTCTGGTATAGAGCCTTCCTTGCAACACTGGTGATGAGAAGATTCCTGTATCTGGTGTTGTGGTTGTGGTTTCTGGTTTGGAATGTTGTTGGGTTCTTGTGTAATCGGCATAGTATCTCCTTACTGTAAGTAGTAAGTTAGTGGTTAGTATCTCCTACAGTAAGTGAGTGGTTTAATTGATTGGTTACTCTACACATGGAATTCAATGAGAAATTTCATTTATTCTAATGCTAATTAATGGATTAAGGCTGTGCAAAGGCTAAAAATAAACTTTCTACTGGTGATATTTTTCAATCAATTTTTATATCATCAAGCTATCAAAATGAAAAAGTTTTCTCAAGAGAACATTTTTTTCCCGATCATTACTTTTTGAGATATGAGCGCCCAAATTTAAATTTTTGTGACAGAACATTTCAAATTCGGTGAGAGGTAAATCCATGAGATTTAGAGGATAGATTCTTCATGGTATTGTTGATCTATTGAAACAAAAATTTTCTTAAAATATCAATTTTTGAGAAAGCTATTCAATTTACCAAAATAACTTTTGGTGAGTTATTTTTGGTAATTTAAATAACTTTCTCAAAAATTTATATTTTAAGAAAATTTTTGTTTTACTAGATCAACAATACCATGAAGAATTCATCCTTCAAATCTCATGGATTTATATTTCTTACCGAATTTGAAATGTTCTGTCCCGAAAATTCAAACTTCAGCCGCTCATATCTCAAAAATTAATGATCGGAAAAAATGTTTTTCCTGAGAAAACTTTTTCATTTTGATAGCTTGATGATATACAAATCGAAAAACATTGAAAAATATCACCAGTAGGAAGTTTATTTTTAGCCTTTGCACAGCCTTAATAAACGAAAATCCAGATTAAATACTGCATCACCCCGAAGACTTCTGCTACTGCAAATATTCACAGCTGGATGGAAATTCTGCGAGAGCTATTTACCAAAAACTATTTGCCAGCCCGGGAATCGAACCCGGTAACTCCTAATTGCCAGTCAGGTATGCTTACCCTTACACCAAACTGACAATCTCTGGGTAGCAGCGCTCATTTTATATGAAGCCATATTAAAATGATAATTTCATTAATTAGCATTTGAATAAATGCAATTTCTCATTAATTTTCATCTGTAGACTGCCTGGCCGCTATGCCTTCATATAAAATGAGCGCTGCTCCAGAGATTGTCAGTTCGGTGTAAGGTAAGCATTCCTGACTAAAGTGCGAGATAAATTACTTTTAACACGGCTCTTTCTCGAAGACGGAGAGGTCCGATGCTCTATCCTCCACTAATCTCTTCCACTACCTAGCAGCATTCTCTTTCTTTTGTGTCTGAGTGAGAGAGCTTGTAACGCGATGCGGCAACACTCCCCTCCATCTATTGCTGGCAATGTTCCAAGTAGTGTACTGGTCAGCAGGTATATTGGTTTGTGTATGTTACAGAGATGTTTTCATCACAAGAACATGAAGCAAAATGACACGGCGCATCCAATTGTGCGCAGGATGTCCTTCTGTGTCTATGCTACAAACTGTGGAGGGAGAAATGGGTTTCTCCTCTTCATGTTAAAAGTAATTTATCTCGCACTTTAGTAATTAGTTACCGAGTTCGATTCTCGGACCAGCAAATAATTTGTGGATAGTAGCTCTCATCGAATTTTAATTTAGCTTGCTAGCCATGTTGTCAATATCGTTGTCTTCGGGGTGATTTTCAGCATTTAATTTGGATTTTCGTTAAATAATAGAAACGAACTATTCCTCGAAGCAGGCCTAGCCTAGCCTAGCCTAATGAGGAGTGCACTTAATGTGTACGTTCTGTGTACAGTAAATTGTTCCAGTTCCAATCGTAAATTGTTCAATCACGTGACGAGTGCAAAATGTTCCCATGGAACGCCATTTCAAAATCGTTAGTTCAAGCTTTTGGCGCGCACTTATAAAGTTGATTTACACCAAAATGTGTCGGCTACTAGCTGCGTGAATGAAGGAAGGCTGTTTCATAAACTTGCCGTCTAGAAAAGTGTGCATTTCTTTCATTCCATTACTGAAGGTATACTCTCAAATTTTCTATAGAGAAAAATTCATTTAACG
>NW_024089056.1:0-6001 GCF_014356525.2 Nilaparvata lugens | reverse complement strand
CTTTTCTCCATGTTATATATTAATGTATTTATCTTTACATTATATTTTCACCATGTTTTAGCGGTTCTGCTTGATTGCTGTTGTTGTTATGGTCGACCAAATGTACTCTCTGAATGTCATGAACATCTTCAGAGTGATCTTCAGAGTCGTGTCACGCTGCATCCATTGGGTGGTGAGTTTTCCTCTTTTTGAATTTACTCAGCTAACAAATACAATTATTTGCAATTACTCTCACACAGTTTTTTGTCGTGTAATTCAAATCAATCATGAATTAATTAAATTCATGATATCAAGATCAAATCAAATTGAACAAAATTTTTCAAACAAAAAGATTTAAATAGCAAAGAAATTTGATTTTTTTTTTAGATATTCGAAGCTTCCTTGGAGAAGAGAAAATGAAAAATAGTAAACCATTTCAATAATTTAGAATGGAATAGAAAACTTTAGATTAGAATTGAACTTGAAGTGGATGAGATACGAGGGCTATTTTCTACAAGAAAGTATACCTATATATTCTTTCATCACTGCTATAAATTATTAATTAAAACATTTTAAAAGTGTATAATAATTATTTAATTTAAAGATTTTGATGAATTTTAGGTCACATTCATAGCTTAGTCTACTGTTAACAAAACAAAATTCCTCCGTTCTCAAAATTTTTCACATGGATGTGTAAAGTTTTTATAATTTTTGCTATTGTTTGAATTTATTCATTTGAAATCTATCTCTACATCTCTACATCATAAAATCATGAACAGACTATTTGATGATTCTACTGATTTAATAACGCATTATTAATGTTGGATAATTCGACTAAGTATTGATATTATGTACAGTTCTCAGATCGAGTGAATTATTTACAACAAACCTTAAACTAATAGTTGGATAGCGGATCTACTTTATAAAATGTAGGTTATGAATTTAAATCACTAATTTCTTTATTCAGACACTGTATCAAATCAAGTGCATTACTCACAGGGACCTGGAAAGATCTTCACCTTTCAAATGATTGTGATCATCATGTGGATGATGGGTGTGGAGACTTCTGTCAAAATTTTCTGGGTCTTCATGGTTTTCGCATACTGGATGGTAAGTAGCCGTACATAGGTAGGCCTATCTGCAATTATTTTTCAATTACGGTAAAATATATTACCTAGATAATATATTTCTATAGATAACACAGTGCTCGATTTTTCTATGAATGATCCAGGCGACTGAATACTTTGCTCTACTACGAGCTAAATGACTGAGCTTCCACAACAAATTATAGAGAATAACGAATTATAGAAGTTTTACTGTACTGTAAAGTTAATTTCTCATCTGTATATTTTATATTTTACAGGCCAGGGATTGTGTGATTTTTTTCACCGAACTGCAAGATCTTCTGGTTGCATTTTTCATTAGAATGTTGTTGAACGGATTCGTCCAATAAGTAAAAAGAAATAAGAATCTTTCAACGATGCGTCCATTTGCAGCAGGCAACATAAGATTTTTGATGTTTTCATACACTTTAGTAGGCTACTTAATCACCTTCTGTGAATTTGTATAATCTATGTTGTCAGGGCCGTCGAGAGAATTTAATCACCTTCTGTGATTTTGTATAATCTATGTTGTCAGGGCCATCGAGAGAATTTAATCACCTTCTGTGATTTGTATAATCTATGTTGTCAGGGCCATCGAGAGAATTTAATCACCTTCTGTGATTTTGTATAATCTATGCTGTCAGGGCCGTGAGAGAATTTGATCACCTTCTGTGATTTGTATAATCTATGCTGTCAGGGCCATCGAGAGAATTTAATCACCTTCTGTGATTTGTATAATCTATGCTGTCAGGGCCGTCGAGAGAATTTAATCACCTTCTGTGATTTGTATAATCTATGCTGTCAGGGCCATCGAGAGAATTTAATCACCTTCTGTGATTTTGTATAATCTATTTTCTCAGGGATGAGACCTAGTGCAATCGAATCTTTATATTATACCTACTATGTCTGAATTTCGTGAGAATCGTTAGAGCCGTTTTTGAGATCCGGTGAAATAGAATCATTTAAACATATAACAGAAGTTGCTAGTTTAATAGTATAGGATATTGATGCTTAGCCGAATATTATATTTTCAAGTTTAGTCAATCCTATAAGAATAGAATTTACTTTATGAGAAATAACTCCCAAACAACTACAGTTTTGAATACATGTGGAGGTTAATTTAATTAATGTGTAATTATTCGACGATTGTAAGAGGTGAAAACTTGAGGCTCTTATGTGACTGTTTGTTCGATCGCAGCCACAAGCACGTACAGTATTCTTCTAATCATTTAGGGCCGGTTTCCGAGCTTGGGATTTAGCTAAGTTCTAGACTTTAAACAGCTGGAGTCAGAAAATTGGCTTTCCGAAACGGGGCGTAGTCGCAGTCCACGTTTAAATTAAATTTCGAAAAACTAGAAAATTGAACACAAAATAAAAAAAAAGAGAAAATAGTGTAAAGTTTAAGCTATTTTGAATTATTTAGAAATGTTTCATTTCGCCAAGGAAAAACGTTTCAACTATTTACTGCGACTACGCTCCGTTTTGGAAAGCTAATTTTCTGACTCCAGCTGTTTAAAGTCTAGAACAATGGTCGCCAAACTTATGAGCCTGTGAGCTAGAATAGCATTCATAAATCTTCTAGTGAGCTACCAACAAATATTAGACTGAAGAAAGTATGGTATGCAAAATAAAATCTTCACACATTTATTGCCTATAAAGATACATTTATAGTGTTGAAATTTACTCATCTCATAGCAAAAAGTATAAAAAAAGTTGAAATGTACATTTCAATGAGAGCAGTGGAACTCTTTTTTGTCATCAAGTATTTTCTTGATGTTTGTAGTGTGCGTTGTAGCCGCCATTCTGATGCAGTTGTCCAAATATTCCTTCATTAGTCAGTCTGTTCCTTTATCGATTTTTTATGGAATTTCATACTTGAAAAAGATGCTTCACACAAGTAGGTAGAGCTGAACATAGCTTTCAACCTCAATGCAACTTTATAAATCAATCAATTCATTTAGTTCACAAACAAACATAGTACAAAATAACAAAGAAAGATTTTTAAATGTGAAATGAAAGTGGACAACCGAAGGCATAAGCCCGACTGGGGTGTACTACTCCTAATAAAACAACATAAAATACTCAGAGGTGTAAGGCCGCTCCGCTCTAGAAATAAACTTAGCATAATAAATTATAACAGAATAAAAACATTTTTTTCTGCTACGATAGTCCGACAGATGAAAACAGGGATGAAATACTTTCATTATGATAAATAAAAGGTATACAGAAATAAAACCAAAAATAGGAAATTTACAATGCAAAATGCAACTTGAATAATATTTGATTGAATATTTTTCTTTGGGGACTTGAGGCCAATTATTGGTTCCCAACCCAAGCATTTCTGTGAGCTACCAAAAACTATCCCACGAGCTACCGGTAGCTCGCGATCGACTGTTTGGCGACCACTGGTCTAGAACTTAGCTAAATCCCAAGCTCGGAAACCGGCCCTTGAAGCTTGAAGTCGATTGATCAATGTCGTCTGCGTCAATTAGATTAAAACATACTAACAGGGTGGCCACCTACTGGGAAAACCGGGAGAACCTTGAATTCCTCATGATTTTACTAACCTGTAAAAATACCGTGAATTCCTCATGAATTTTTCCAATCACTCATGATTTTTTCATAAATTTAAATTAATTTAGTAAATAAGTATACTGATAACAGTTCCTCTGGTGCAGTCATAAGGATTTTATGGTCTAAGGGTGTATCTGAACACTTAATGACTTGGCCCAGTAGATTTCACATTAATTTCTGGTTTCAATCGATTTGTTAGCAAATTTTGATTATAAAACAGTAGAAAAAAATTTGGCACTCGCTTATCGTTTATTTTAAAATGATCATATTTTATTTTAAGACCTGATATAAATCAATCACATTTCAAAATTAAGTATTTTGTTTGCTTTATTCTCTTCGGAATGAGACTTTTGTCAAAATTTTCTGGGTCTTCATGGTTTTCGCATACTGGATGGTAAGTAGCCGTACATAGGTAGGCCTATCTGCAATTTATTTTTCAATTACGGTAAAATAGATAACCTAGATAATATATTTCTATAGATAACACAGTGCTCGATTTTTCTATGAATGATCCAGGCGACCGAAATACTTTGCTCTACTACGAGCTAAATGACTGAGCTTCCACAACAAATTATAGAGAATAACGAATTATAGAAGTTTTACTGTACTGTAAAGTTAATTTCTCATCTGTATATTTTATATTTCAGGCCAGGGATTGTGTGATTTTTTTCACCGAACTGCAAGATCTTCTGGTTGCATTTTTCATTAGAATGTTGTTGAACGGATTCGTCCAATAAGTAAAAAGAAATAAGAATCTTTCAACGATGCGTCCATTTGCAGCAGGCAACATAAGATTTTTGATGTTTTCATACACTTTAGTAGGCTACTTAATCACCTTCTGTGAATTTGTATAATCTATGTTGTCAGGGCCGTCGAGAGAATTTATTCACCTTCTGTGATTTTTTATCATCTATGTTGTCAGGGCTGTCGAGAGAATTTATGGGCCCCTGTGCAGTATACCACCTCGGACTCGGGACCCCAAAGGGGTAGGGGAGTGATTGGGAGGTGGAGGGTTGCGCCCCTTGATGCCCGGGCCCCTGTGCATTTGCCCCCTCAGCCCCCCCCCCCCCCCTGTCGACGGCCCTGTATAGTCCCGATACCAATAGTAAATACTATTCCACTTTATCTTTGTAGTTCATCTAAGAAGTGTTTGCATTCAAAGTAACATTTTGTAAATGAGTTAATTAAGTGAAATAAGTACCCTACTAGTTAAAGAGTGATTCTGTTAATAGAGTTTATTATGTTGAATAAGTAAGTAGCTATAGTTAGAGGGTGATTTCGTAAATGAGGTCAATTATGTCAAACAAGTACCTAGTTGTTAATTTCCGATAAAGACTATTAAAAAAATATATTTTGTCAATAGATCTAAATAGGCCTACTGGAAAATGAACAAGTTAGTTGTGTTAATTAAAAACTACTATTTCTGAATTTCCTTGAATTTGTTTACATCAAACTATTGTGTTAATACGTTGAAGTTTCTGTCAGTAATTTCATTTATGAACATTAATTTTCATTGTTAAAAACCCGATTTCAGTTATTTTCAATTATTCAATCCTTTAAAATTGTATGATCTTATAAAAGTTTCATTTTGAATGCAGTAACACACAATCCAAAAATACTAAATAGTTACTTATAAAGAAGTTAATGTGAAATAAGTAAGCTTCCTAGTTGTACCGGACAACTACATTGTTTTTTCCTGATCGTTGTTACCTAAATGTTTTTCTTAGAACTTAGTTACCGCATTTAATAAGTGCCTTCTTTTGCGCCATCCTATTTATTTTAATAGATCAAAAGTAACATATCTTTGTATTGTAGTAATAAATGTTAACTGATATTATCAAGTCATCGAACTTATTTCCAATTTTATATAATGCAGTAGCTAGAATTTCTTGTCAATAAAACTATGTTTGGCAGATTGAAAATAAATCATAATACCAAAGTAAAGAACTACGAATATAGTAAACGAGCCAAGCTGAAATTCTCCTGACAATACTAACATTTTCCAACAAAGTAGTTTCCCTATAATAATCATTGAACATGTGATATTTCCTGTGAAGGAGTCTCCAATGTTACTTTTTGAATACAAATATCACTTCTATGTCACTATCTCACAAAATGCTATAAAATATTGAGAAGTTCTACTAGCAACTTCAATTTTTTCTGGAAAGCATAACTTTCCTTACCTATGGTAGTGGGGCAAGGAAAGTAAAATGTAAAGGTACTCATTAATAATAATAACCAAGATAGAATTTAGAGTTGGAGCAGCAGATCCAACCTTCTCATAAAACGCAATAACAGAAAAACATAGAAATTACATAGAATCAATGGTGTATGTACTACACTTT
>NW_024089055.1:0-5920 GCF_014356525.2 Nilaparvata lugens | reverse complement strand
AGTAACCTGTTGACAAGATTGAAGCTAGCTACTCAGCGCAAACTCCATTAAATTCAAACGGCGTCAACAATAGGGCTTCACCCTCACTAAGTTCTGCTGCTCAATGTTCAAGCTTTAAGTATATTTCAGATTGATATTGGCGTAACAACGGAACTAATATTACAAATTGCTTTAATAGATCAGAGCTGCAACATTCAATATATTATTTTAGTGTAAAGTTGAATGTAAAGTAAGATTGGTGGCGCTTAGGAATTGGCTGCTCAGCACTGAAGTGAAGTCATTCGAGTCGAATTAAATTGAGAGTTACCACGGACGCGTAGTATTTACGGAGCAGTGCAGTGCCAATGACCTATTAATTCGAAAAAGCTTACGATAGGATGGACTGTGGTGTGTGTGTGTGTGGGTGTGTGTGTGAGAGAGAGAATAATATTATAGAACGAAGCAGAATGGTAAATGAAGCTGGGTGGAATAGAAGAAAGAAGAGAGAGATATTGATAGAAACGAACAGAAATGGCAAATGAAGCTGGGTGGAATAGAAGAAAGAAGAGAGAGAATGATTTGATAGAAACGAAGCAGAAATGATAAGTGAAGCTGTGTGGAGGAAATAGAGAAGTAAGAGAGAGAATGATTTGATAGAAGCGAAGCAGAAATAGTAAGTGAAGGTGGGTGGGAAAGAGAAGAAAGAAGAGAGAGAATGATTGATAGAAACGAAGCAGAAATGGTAAATGAAGCTGGGTGGAAATAGAAGAAAGAAGAGAGAGAATGATTTGATAGAAACGAAGCAGAAATGGTAAGTGAAGCTGGGTTGAAATAGAAGAAGAAGAGAGAGAATGATTTGATAGAAACAAAGCAGAAATGGTAAATGAAGCTGGGTGAAATAGAAGAAAAAGAGAGGAGAAGATTTGATAGAAACAAAGCAGAAATAGTAAATGAAGCTAGGTGGAAATAGAGAAAGAAGAGAGAATGATTTGATAGTAACGAAGCAGAAATGGAAATGAAGCTGGGGGAAATAGAGAAAGAAGAGAGAGAATGATTTGATAGAAACGAAGCAGAAATGGTAAATGAAGCTGGGTGGAAATAGAGGAAAGAAGAGAGAGAATGATTTGATAGAAACGAAGCAGAAATGGTAATGAAGCTGGGGGAAATAGAAGAAAGAGAGAGAGAATGATTTGATAGAAACGAAGCAGAAATGGTAAATGAAGCTGGGTGGAAATAGAGAAAGAGAGAGAGAATGATTTGATAGAAACGAAGCAGAAATGGTAAATGAAGCTGGGTGGAAATAGAAGAAAGAAGAGAGAGATGATTGATAGAAACGAAGCAAAGGTGCTGGTAACAAGGAAGATAATGGGAACAGAAGAAGAGTAGATGAAGAAGAGAAAGAGAGAGAAAAGAATTTGATGCAGACGAAGTAAAGGAAGCACGAGAAACCAGAGAGTATACGGTGAGATACGAGAAAAAATTGTCTAAATTGAGGAAGTGAATATTTGATAGAAACGAGCAGAAATGGTAAGTGAAGTGGAAATAGAGAAAGAAGAGACGAAGAAGAGAGAGAGAGCAGAAAGAGAAGCAGAAAAGGTAAAGGAAGTTGATGGAAATACAAAGAAACAGTAGAAGAGAAAGAGAGGATTTGATGCAGCGAAACCAGATAAATAGTATCATAGAGAAACGATTGCATTTAGTAGATATCCCATGGTATAGGGCGTTTATGTCGCACTTCTACTGTGATCTCAAGCTGATAGTCCACGTAGTTCTTTCCTGTGAAGCTTTATGACGCTGGTAGTCTCTCAAATTGTGCCGTTCAACACTATCACCCCAACAAAACAGTGAAAATCGACAATAATCGACAGTAATCGGCTTGAGATAACAGTAAAAGTTGCGACATAAACGTACTATACCATGGGATATCTATTTACGCTATGGTAGAACCCAGTTAATATAAGTCGGTTGACTAAAACTTAACTGGGTTCTACCATAGCGTAAGTAGATATTCATGGTATAGGGCGTTCTGTCGCAACTTTTACTGTTATCTCAAGCCGATTACTGTCGATTATTGTCGGATTTTTACTGTTTCTTGGGGTGAGAGTATAGAAAGGCACAATAGAGAGACTACCAGCGTCATAAAGCGTCACAGGAAAGAACTACGTGGGACTATAGGCTTCAGATAACAGTAAAAGTTGCGACATAAATTCCCTATACCATGGGATATCTACTTATGCTATTGTTTCTCTATGATAGATCCAGTGAGATGAATTAAAACTATACGTAGGAATCGGTGTTGCTCTAGAAGTCAGCATCGCTTATAAAAAACATCAATACTGGCACATGCAACCAATGCTGACGGTTTGATATGAATCTTACTATAGTATGGAAAGGGGTAGAGGAACACCACTGTTCAGTCAGCATTTGAATATAAGCGTTCAGCGATCAGAGTGTGAAATATCAGCGTTCAGTGAGCCAAGTGAGGGCGGCAGCGGAAACACACATCAAACGCCTCTGTGAAATCAATGAGACATCAGCTGGAGCCTGAGCGCCGAGGCTTGAAATTGGTCAAAGTGTGTGGCAAAATGTGGGTGAGTGGTTAGTTCTAGCTTGAAATAATTCTAACATGATCTCGTATACACCAACTTTTGACTGAACTGAACTCTACATTTGAGATGTGCTTATCATACTTCTCCAGTGAAAATATTTTGTCATAGTCATTCGATTTCAGCCGTTTACATCCATGAATCAAGCCGGTAAACAGCTGATTGTAGAACAATAAACATATGATTCTCATTACAGTATACTATACTGTAATAAAATCATATGTTTTCTTTACAGTCGAGTATGTTTCCTAGTTCCGAATTAGGAACGGCAAAACTGGTACGAAAACCGCCTTTTAGCGCTCCAGGTGGAAATTTTGTCAACTACAATCAAGAAATTCCTGATTCGAAACTTGTAAACTAGGTTATGTTTATAGAATGCATGTAGTCATGTCAATACAAGCAGGTAATGTTTTCTGTTCTCAATTATTCTTTTCTATATTACTATTACAAAAATAGTGTAAGTTACTTGGACGTGAATGTCTTTTGCAGTGCTCAAATAATAAAATTCTCGAAACATCATTAAAATAAGAAACATCATTCTCGCCTGCAAAAGGCCTCTCTCCATCCTTGTTACTAAGATACTATTCGAGACTCCTATCAGAATGATGCAAAAGAATAATACAGTTTACGTCAGGGTGGATCACAAATCGGCTAGATTTCAATTTGTCCTGCCTATAGAATTAGATGGAATATACCTGAAAGTTCTGTTGATTGATTATGTTATAAACGTGAAAGGAATGTAGGGGTGATTAGGTTTTTGCTTTTAAATGGCTATATTATGTTTGAAATGAGATGAAAAGTAAAGGTTGGTAAAGTTTGTAAATAGATGGCAAAAGATGATGGTCTAAGAGGAGTAGGAGAAAAAATATGGCATATAACGGAAGTGCAAATACGAGAAGAAGGGTGTGTAGAAGATGATAGAAGAGTTTAGAAGGAGGAGGAGGAGAAGAAGAAGGAGAATAAGATGAAGACGAAAAAGAGAAGAAGAAGAAGTGAGTTACGGAAGTGGACAGTCTGCATGACACTAGGGCCGTCTCCTAATCACATCCGTATTGCTTTAATTTATGATCGTCCAACACTCTTTATATATTACTCTGTATAGTGAGGATAACGTTAAATGCCAGCATATTTCCTATATTAACAGCCTATACAATGGATATCTTCTTATGCTATATATTCCCTATGATGAAACTTTCGGATTCAAATACCTCAAACTTTTTATTGTAATATCAATAGAAAAATTGTGATTTCACTTTCACTTCAAAAAGTCCAATTTCCACTTCAAAACTAATGACTAAACTGAAAAATCTGGTGTGGCGCACTCACACAACTTTCCTTGCCGTTAGAAAATTGATCAACTGACGCTAGAGTTCCCGCGCATCTCAAGTCTACTAGTCTACTATTCGAAGATCTGAGCCAGCTGGTGACAGGACAATAACGCTGGAGACACACGAGGTGTGCTATCTCTTCATAGTGAATGATTAATAGAATCAACAGTTGCCACACAGTTTGCAATTGAATAATCACTTTCTCGAATTTCAAGATTATTTTCAATTTTAGGTGGAAATGTTACTGAACATTAATTGTAGAGATTTTTCAAGCTCAATCTTTTCCACTTGAAATTTTTTAAATTGTATCTGAAGCCTGATTATTGGAAACTAAAATCAAACGTTGCATAGAGGGCGGAGCTCCATTTTTTACAGATATATGGGACTTGTGCAGTTGATGGAGTTATCAATAACTATTTTAGTATAGATTTGATCAAAATCGTTGGAGCCGTTTTCGAGAAAATCTTTGCATAGATGGGGTGGAGCTCCTGTAATTTTTAAAGATATGGGACTTGTTGCAGTTGATAGAGCTTATCAATAGCTATTTTAGGTATTAATTGATCAATTCCGTTGGAACCGTTTCGAGAAAATCGCGAAAACCCCTGTTTTTGACAACATTTTCGCCATTTTAGCCGCCATCTTGAATTGTATTGATCGAAATTGTTCGGGGATCCTTTATAGTAAGGACCTCAAGTTCGAAATTTCAAGTCATTCCGTTAATTGGGAGATGAGATATCGTGTACACAGAGCACATTTGCTCAACTTTTGAAGCAAATGCTTCAAAAAGTGAGTCTAGTCTAGAGCAGCTTATCACATTTTGCTCATAGTAAAATGGCTCAACTAATTTGTATAGGAAGATGAGGAAACTATACCTGATACGATCACAACCAATAGTTGAGAGCTATAAAACTCTTATTAGATTCAACCATGATATATATCACATTATCCCTACAAAAGAATAAATACAAAATATAGCTACCTGATAAATACATATACACACACACACACATAACTACACACATACAGACCAATACCCAAAAATCTGGTGTGGTACACTCACCAACTTTCCTTGCTCATTGAACTGGGAGCCTCATTCTTAAACGACAATAATTTAGAGAAATAACATAATGACGATGGCGGCAACATAATTATTTGAAACTACGATCAGACTACTGTATATGTGTGTATATAATTGTTTTCAGAGTACTTTTTCCTTGTGTAAAATTGTGAAATCCGATGATTTTTTAAAAGTCGCTCAAAACAGCTGTTCTACAGATGAATTATCTCGACTGTGTTATTTTTTATAGACTGCTCTACCTATCTACCTCATGCACGAGAAGGAGGTACAAAGTCCATTTCTCAAGGATGGGGTGAACCCCCCATCAGTTCCCAGAAAGGAAACTCATGCCAGTTGATGGAGCTGATAAATAACTATACAGAGTATGAATTTGAAATAAATCAGTCGAGTAATTTTTGAGAAATCGTGAAAAACATGGTTTTTCAGTAATTATCCGCCATTTTTCTCGAGAATATTACGCAGCTCCTGCAATTTTCCTAGAAATGAGACTCATGTCAGTGATAGGGCTTATAAATAGCTATCCATGGTATAAATTTGTAGAAAATCGTTAGAGCCGTTTTCGAGAAAACCGTGAAAAACATGTTTTTAGTAATTATCCGCCATTTTTCTCGGAATATTACGCAGCTTCTGCAATTTTCCCAGAAATGAGACTCATGTCAGTTGATAGGGCTTATAACTAGCTATCCATGGTATAAATTTGTAGAAAATCGTTAGAGCCGTTTTCGAGAAAACCGTGAAAAACATGGTTTTTAGTAATTATCCGCCATTTTTCTCGAGAATATTACGCAGCTTCTGCAATTTTCCAGAAATGAGACTCATGTCAGTTGATAGGGCTATAAATAGCTATCCATGGTATAAATTTAAAGAAAATCGTTAGAGTCGTTTTTGAGAAAATCATGAAAAACATGGTTTTTAGTAATTATCCGCCA
>NW_024089054.1:0-4932 GCF_014356525.2 Nilaparvata lugens | reverse complement strand
TATTTTATCCTTCTTGAAGAATCGACAATTATTTGTTAAAACACCGCCGAGTTATGAAGTTACATCACATTATTATATTATCGTTCTTCCAATTGCATTCAATCTTTATTGTCATTGATTAATTGTTTTATCTTTGTAAAATTTGTTGAATAATCAGCATTATCGTCATTTAATGTATATTAGTGTATAAGCAAGTAAATATTGTAGCATACATAAATAAAGAAATCTAATCCTATCTCTTACAAAGTCTCTATCTCACTCTCTTTGATTCCAGAATCATCACCCCAAATCATCCAGTCTATTACAGTCTTTTCTCAGTCTGTCAAACACTTTTCTCTCTTTCTCCCTCCTTTTTCTCCCACATACACTCTCTCTCTCTCCCTCCTCTCTTCTGCTCACTGTTATCTAAATCTGCATGAATAAGCATACAATCAATGAATTGATCACTCACACACACCACACACACTCACATACTTTCTCTGGTCTTTATCCTTTATTGATTCATACAATGAGTAGCCCACATCATGATGATAAAGAGAGAATAAATAGTGTAACCTTGTGCTATTCCTCTCCCAAATTTAGATAAGGTTACACATAGTTCGAGATAGGTTCATTCTTGTAGTTGTCCACTTCACAAAATTTTTAATAAGTACATCATCAAAATGATAAAGAGAGGAAAAAATAAGGTAACTTTGTTCTATTCTTTTCCCAAGTTATATAGGTTACAGATAGTACAAGATAGGTTGAGTCTTGTAGTTGTTCACTTTACAAAATTTTCAGTCATTAAATATGTTCACAATGTAGATTTTGAAATTTCGATACTCCATTGCACTTTAAATATGAGACCACCTCCAGTGTTTTACAGGCGACAACCCAATCAGTCAATCGTAGGGCGTCCCGCCGTGTCGACTCTAAAACCACCATGTGAGAACGCCTGAAAAAACGCCTCATATGATCTGGCCTCAGAGCTATAAACATTCACAAAAGTTTCAGTCCTAAATTATTTTCTCTAAGTGGATTTTTCAATATGGATGCTTCTAATCCAAACATAGAAGAAATATTTCATATTATTATCACTAAAATAAGGAATATTCACATGCTTAAGAAATAATTTTGCAGGACCAAATATTCTTTCTTCTCTCTTTTCTTCACTATTTTCTTCAGTACCACTTTCTCTTCTTCTTCATCCTATACCATCATTTTCTGATCTCTTTCTCAATCTCTCTTCTCCTCTCTCTCAATTTTCTCCTCTATTCTCTCTTTTGCACCTTCACTCTCAGAGCATGTCTGTTGTTACTATGACCACAGTATAGCAGAGGCAGAAAGAGGTGGCTCGATAGCATGCCAATCCAAACTGAGCCTTAATAATGGGCACATAGCTAGTGGCTACCAACATTTTCCCTTGATTGAACTCTGCCCTTTGATCTGATGCCGCCATAGAAATTATTGTGAGAAAGTACATGCCGAGATTCCGATAGATGTTTCTATTAGGATTGATTTCACGAGCGTTAGCAAGTTCCCACTTTCGACTCAACTACAAATTAATCTTGAATGAAAAAGACTAAGAAATTGTCAAAAACCACAGATTTATTGATACTCAGGAAGAGTTGTTTCTATTGGAAATAGAAATAGATGTTTCTATTGGTATTGATTTCACGAGCGTTAGCAAGTTCCCACTTTCGACTCAACTACAAATTAATCTTGAATGCAAAAGACTAAGAAATTGTCAAAAACCACAGATTTATTGATACTCAGGAAGAGTTGTTCCTATGGAATAGAAATAGATGTTTCTATTGGTATTGATTTCACGAACTTGCTAATTCCCACTTTCGACTCAACTACAAATTAATCTTGAATGGAAACGACTAAGAAATTGTCAAAAACCACAGATTTATTGATACTCAGGAAGAGTTGTTTCTATTGGCAATGGTATTGTTATCCTTGTCTATTGTTATCTCTTTCTCGTTTTGCTCTGTTGCCAGATCGTCTTTCAACAATGTAGAATTGATAGTGAATTAACAAAGTACTCCATCCTATTATGAAATTATCAAAATAGTATATTTCGCACCTAGAGCAGAAAATGATATTTTTTAAGCTGG
Source organism: Nilaparvata lugens (assembly GCF_014356525.2). Classification (NCBI taxonomy): domain Eukaryota; kingdom Metazoa; phylum Arthropoda; class Insecta; order Hemiptera; family Delphacidae; genus Nilaparvata; species Nilaparvata lugens. The sequence continues at coordinate 2,833 of NW_024089054.1, read as the reverse complement.
AAAAACATTTTTGCCCGTGGTGCGAACGATATTTTTCGCCACACTACAGGTATTGCTGACAAAATAAATGAAGAATACTCGTTAAGCTATCGTACCTATCTCTTGATTTTAGTGGTAGAAGATTTGCAGTCAGGATTTCAGATTCTTTTAAAATTTCACTTGGAATATCACAGGCGTCGTCATCTTCAAGCATTTTTGAAAATTCGGAATGCGCTAATCAACAATAAATAATTGAATAAAACTGGTTGCGAAGCGAATTAGTTTGATTCGAAACTGGAACTGAAATCATGGCGACTTCAGCTGATGATGAAAGTGGACACTCGCCCGATCTAGCGGATGACTTATTAACTACTTCCATGAGCGGCTGGAAAGAGACAACTTTCTGGCCTAGACCGGAAAAGAAACCATTTTCTGACGTCAGACGAGAGTCGTCTGCAACAAGGTCTTTCAGATCCACGTAGGGACTGGAAAACAGCTGCTTTCTGTGCCGTGTGGCGAAAAAATATTTCTTGCTCTATAATTGATTATTTTAACGAGAATGAACAAATTGATGTTTATTACATCAATAACCTGTATTAGCTACCGTCTATACAAGGCATTAACAAGACAAAGGACCGACAACATTTTTCTCCTATATTCCTCCACTGCCACTATAGTTCTGATGCAATTTTCCGAGCGAAGTGAGGTCTAAAGGTGCGTACAGATAATTATATGCGCCGCAAACATCAGCAATTCACTGTTAATCAGCTGACTATATCTGTATTTTCACAGAAACGGTGAGATAGAGAAGATATGAAAAGCTTGGCATCAGCTGATAAAAAGTGAATTGCTCATGTTCGCGGCGCGTAAATCTGTACGCACCTTTAGATTCAAGTCGACGGTTTGGCATTTCTCTTATGTTTTAATGTTTGAATGTTTATATGTTGCGCATTTACTGTGAAACACGTTAATACATTTTCATGAAATTTGACAGGTATGTTCCTCTTCTAATTGCGGTCGACGTATATACAAGGTTTTTGAAAATTTTGCATTTCAAGGATGATATGAAAGGAAAAAGGATTCTCCTTCATACGTCAATATTGGAGTGAGAATCAGACTATAGAATTATTCATCATAGATCAGCTGACAAGTGATTACACAGATGTGTGGAGAAGCCAGTCTATTGCTGTATTTCCATCAGGTCTATAGTTTCAATCAGGTACTTGTGGATGAGAATACTGCGTGAGGTCTACTGTTCAAAGAACTACTAGTAATTATTATCTTAATATGTTCACAAATTTCCATAACCGGAAAAAATGTGAATACAATTCTTCAAATCATCAACAATATCTTGAAAAATGACTGTTTTGATTATTTTTAGCTTACTCTAGACATGACAAAATATTTTCTTAAAGAAACTATAGCGTAAGCAGATATCCCATGGTATAGGAAGTTTATGTCGCAACTTATCTCAAGGCGATAGTCCACATAGTTCTTCCCCGTGAAGCTTTGTGACGATTGTAGTCTCTCATACTGTGCTGTTCATACACTCTCACCCCAACAAAACAGTAAAATTCGACAATAATTGACAGTAATCGGCTTGAGATAATAGTAAAAGTTGCAACATAAACGCCCCATGCCATGGGATATCTACTTACGCTATTGTTTTTCTATGATATTGTTGACCTGTGTCGGAATGTACATTGCCCCTATGTCTCAGCCAAACCGAATTACCAACTTTTGCTGACTTGGGTATTTCTGTCAGAGAAGCCACCGTACGAAGGGTAACTCCGTAGACAGGAATGTAATAGAAGTTGGCCATAAGAATGTTAATAAACCGATGTTGCCCAGTTGCTAGCAAAGGTATGAGTAATGAGTGCAGAGCTAATAGTTTTTCTTGTTGAGTCCAATGAAAGTTGTAATTTATCTTCAAGTTTGCGTTGCCAATAAAACAGAATGCTATTCTCAACGAGAAGAGTTTTTGCGACTTCAGGCTTTGTTTGCTGTGTACATTTCCAACTTCTCCGTTTCCAATCAAAGTTGCTTCTAAGAGAACGGGATTCCATTTGCTCACTATCTCTATCACACTCTCTCTCTATGTTGTATATCTCTTTATTGTATCTATGTCTCTCTTTATTGTATATAAGTGTATAAGCCAGTATATATTGTAATCTACATAAATGAAGTACTCAATCAATCAATCAATCTCTCTCATTTTCTCTCTTCCTCTCTATCCATCTCTCTCACTCACTCTCTCTCCCTGACTCACACACTGTCACTCTTTCTATCTCTTTCTTTATCTCCCCTACTTTCTCTCCCACTCTTTCTCTTTCTCACTCTCTCTCTCTCTCTCAAGCCAGTATATATTGTAATCTACATAAATAAAGTACTCAATCGATCAATCTCATTTTTTCTTACTCGAACTCTCTCACTCAGTCTCTCTCTCTCATATTCTTCCCAAAGAATGGACATTGATATGTCCAAAGCTCCGCCAATTTATGTAGATGCATAACAATATGATTATTATCCATAGTTATTATATTACAAATTGCTTTTTCATATCATATACAGTTCAATAGTTATTTTCTTAGTCTATATTATGTAAATTCATCTATAACTTTGCTGTATTGTAAGCTATTGTATACAAGTGTATAAGCCAGTATATATTGTAATCTACATAAATAAAGTACTCAATCAATCAATCTCTTTCTCAGTTGACTTAGCTATTCTCCAGACATAATCGATAAACTATAAATCTGAATCACTTTCTCTCACTCTCTCTTACTCTCTCTCACTCTATATCCCTCAATCTCTCTCTTGCTCCTCCTCTTCTTAGTTGGCTTAGATCTTCTCC
>NW_024089053.1:0-5922 GCF_014356525.2 Nilaparvata lugens | reverse complement strand
TATATACTATACACTATTCTTGTCCCAACCTTGTTAGATCGTTTTTAATAATGTAGAGTAAATAACACACAATATCTTTATTCCCATTGAGACAAATTATAAATCAATGAGAGATATATTACTTGACGAATAAAATATACCTGATTATTTCAAACAAGAATGAACAGTTAATATTATATCAGATATACTGGTATCAGGTTTCCCTATAGAAAGCAGTGACAAGGCAGAGAATCGGCAAACACTGTCCTTCTATCTTCTCCACTGCCTTATAACGTGGACCTCACTATAGTACACCCAACTACTCCCCTCTCCTAACTCTGTCATCCAAGGGATGAATGAATGAGTCAGTATTCCGAGTGACCGTCCCGAGTTCATGACTTGTTGCGTCTTCACCAATTATGAATGAAATCTCTCTAAAATTACGTTCAGTGGTTCAAATATAGTATTATCGTACTATAATCCTAATTGAGTGCTATGAATGGTGAAATTGAGTGAAATATGATTTTAATACGAAATTTGTTGAATTCCTTCAAATCCGGTACGGGTTTTCAGAACTTGGTAAGTGATTTTATGATATAATTCAATTATTTTCAATCTATGACGGTTATTTATGCTCATAATTGTTGAGATACTTATTTTGATTAGTTTATGATAGGTGGTGGAGTTTGGAATGGATTTTTTAGGTTGAAAATGTGATAAATTTGAAAATTTGGTTAACATAACCTCCAAATTGCAAATTAAATATTTCAAGCTACGGCCTTAAGGGGTTATACCCAGAATGCATTGTTTACGTTATGGAGAGCGTCACATGCTATAGTGAGGTCCACGTTATAATGGCAGTGGAGAAAGATAGATGAACAGCGTTGCCGATTCTCTGCCTAGCCACAGCCTTCTATCGGTATTAGAATTGCATTCGATCTTCATTGTGATTAATTATTATTGTGTTCATACTTTGTAGAATTCTATGAATATATTATAACCTGTACTATCATCATGTAAAGTAGCAGGTGCCCGTGCTCCGCAAGGGTCTAATTATTAATTTACAGAGATTGGAAACTTGACACACTGAAGTCTGAAGGATTTAAAATAGGCTTACAACCAACCCGGTTAATTAAGAATCTATATGGAAAATTTCATGTTAATCAGTCCAGCAGTTCAGACGTCAAACATAATTTTTCTATCCCGTAAGTGTATAAGCCAGTTCTTCCTTTATTATAGTATAGATTATAGTGAGGCCTATGAGTCAGAATAACAGATCTGTTGTTTGTAAGTACATCCAGAAAATATATATGCACCTTACATGAATAAAGATATCTCATCGGATCTTATGATTTAATTTCATTTGAAAATTTAAATTCAGTTGATGTTGAAGTTTCTTCACCTGGGTAACAACTATACAATAAGAATATTATCACAGAAAAATATTTCATTTATCTGTTTCAATGTATGATACCAAGGTACCTATGTGAGGTCCACGTTATAATGACAGTGGAGAAAGATAGGAGAAAAAATGTTGCCGATCCTCTGTTATGTCAATGCCGTCTATAGACGGTAGCTGTACAGGTTTATGGTGCAATATAATGGTTCACTTTCGTGTAGAATAATCAATTATATTTTATTAGGCAGAAATTATTTTCCATGATGAACTTTCATAATTGAGATGAAAATTTGTTAATTTATTAATAATTCTACATTTTAGACGATCTGGCAACAGAGCAAGCGAGAAAGAGATAGCGCTATCCGCTTGTGAATGATAGACAAGGATAGCAATACCATTGCCAATCAAACATTGCCATTATAACGTGGACCTCACTATTAGAATGTATTTTTGACCGGGCGAAGTGAGGTCTAAGATTCAAGTCGACGGTTTGGCATTTCTCTAATGTTTAAATGTTTATATGTTGCGCATTACGGCGAACGCGGTAATAGATTTCCATGAATTGACAGGTATGTTCCTTTTTAATTGCGCGTCGACGTATATACAAGGTTTTGGTAATTCTGCATTTCAAGGATAATATAAAGGAAAAAAGTAGCCTCCTTCAAACCCCAAGATTGGATTAAAAATCAGACTATAGAATATTATTCATATATATCAGCTGACAAGTGATTACACAGATGTGTGGAGAGCCAGTCTATTGCTGTATTTCCATAGTCTATAGTTTCAATCAGGTTCTTGTGGATGAGAATACTGCGTGAGGTCTACTGTTCACAGAACTACTAGTTATACACTTTCAAAAGACGATCTGGCAACAGAGCAAAGCGAGAAAGAGATACGCTTTGTTGAATGATAGACAAGGGTAGCAATACCATTGCCAATCAAGCACTGCCATTATAACGTGGACCTCACTATAGAATGTATTTTAGGTAACGTACATTGATTGGATCTTATATATAAAAGCGAAATGGCACTCACTCATCACTCGCATAACTAAAAATCTACCGGACCAAAAACGTTCAAATTGGTAGGTATGTTCAGTTGGCCCTTAGAGGCGCACTAAGAAATCTTTGGCAATATTTTAACTCCGGGTTGTTTTTAAGGGTTTAAAGTTCGTCTTTTAGCATGTCTATTCTTCTTCTCCCAATCTCTTAATTATAATTGAAATTTCCATATCATATGTTACTATAAACTATAATCTAGATAGAGTACCTCTTCGAAACAGTTGTTAATGGCAACTAATTAATAATTTTGTCAGGTTGGCATTAAGTGTGGTGGACTTTGTTAGGTTGGCACAAGTTGAAGATTTAAATGCATTCATCGCTGAAAAGTTGATTGGGAACTTCAATCCTGGGAATATTATATTAATAGCCGTCAGGCTCGCTTCGCTCGCCATATCCGTTTAGCCAGACGTTTAGTCTGGACCCCCGACTGGATTGTTCATCATATGATAAAATGCTCAAATGAAAATGCAGGCGAGCGAAGCGAGCCTGCTGATCTCATTCTGGGACGATCCAGTCGGGGGTCCAGGGGGCGGAGCCCCTGGCTAGACGGATATGGCGAGCGAGCGAGCCTGACGGCTAGTGATACATTAAAATCTCATATCAGATGCCAGCTGATTACAGAGAATTAGCTAGGTATGTAATTTTTCCAGTGAAGTTGTGACTTGATAATATTTTTGTGAACTTGAAGTGGGGTCAATGGCAACTTGTAAGTCGCCTGACTTTTATATAGTCGACAGGCAACTTTTTATAGTAAAAGTCTACTATTACTCTCCAGTAGAGTTCAGATTATTGGCCGAGTAATTATCCATAATACTTACAAGTACAAGAGTATTTATCAGTATATTTATCTATAGCATGACGTGATTAAGCGTTTCAAGTTAAGTCAGATGTGGGTCAGTACATCTGAGCGTCTGACTACACACTGACAGTTCAAGGCTAAACTCTCTCCAGACTAGACTTTGACTAACTACAGTCGAACCTCTGTATAACGAAGTCGATTATCCCGAAAAAAATTCACTGCAGAGAGGTATTCCTTATTGGGAGGTTGTTCTGTCAAGAAAAACTGCCACGATCTGTGGATGTGTAATATCGTATCACGGCGGTAAATAAAGATAGCTACATGAAACATATAATCGGGAATGTAGGTAGGGTACCATCAATAATAATATGAAAATTTTAAACTCATGCTGTTTTAAAATGAAAAAATCTGGTGCGGTACACTCACACCAACTTTCCTTGCTCATATTTGAAACTACGATCAGACTTCTGTATAGTGTATAAATATTATTGTTTTCAGAGTACTTCTCCTTGTGTAAATTGTGAAATTCGATGATTTTTTTTAGTCGTCATTTTTTTAAAGTCGTCAAAACAGCTGTTCTACAGATGAAAATATCTCGACTATGTGTTATTTTTATGAACTGCTCTACCTACCTCATGCACGAGAAGGATCTTACAAAGTCCATTTCTCAAGGATGGGGTGGACCCCCATTAGTTCCCAGAAAGGAGACTCATGCCAGTTAATAGAGCTGATAAATAACTATACAGAGTATGGATTTGAAAAAAATCGGTCAAGTTATTTTGAGAAATCGTGAAAAACATGTTTTTTTTTAGTAATTATCCGCCATTTTTCTCAAGTATATTACGGAGCTCTGCAATTTTCTCAGAAATGAGACTCATGACAGTTGATAGGGCTTATAAATGGCTATCCATGTATGAATTTAAAGAAAATCGTTGGAGCCTTTTTCAAGAAAACCATGAATAACATGGTTTTTAGTGATTATCCGCCATTTTCACAAGAATATTACGGAGCTCCTGCAATTTTCTCAGAAATGAGACTCATGTCAGTTGATAGGGCTTATGAATTTGAAGAAGAAATCCATGGTATGAATTTGAAGAAAATCGTTAGAGCCGTTTTCGAGAAAACCGTGAAAAACATGGTTTTTAGTAATTATCCGCCATTTTTTCCGCCATTTGAATTCAATTTTATTGAAATTCTTATTGTCAGATCCTCATGGTATAAGGACCTTAAGTTAAAATTTCAAGTCAATCGGTGATTAGGAATGGAGTTATCGTTTTCACAGACATACACCACCACATACACACACACACACACACACACACACACACACACACACACACACACAAACACACAACACACACACACACACACACACACAACACACCACACAAACACACCACACACACACACACACACACACCACACACACACACACACACACACAACACCACACAGACCAACACCCAAAATCATGTTTTTGGACCCAGGGGACCTTGAAACGTATAGAAAACTTGAAATTAGGGTACCTAATTTTTTTTGGAAAGCATACTTTCCTTACTATGGTAGTAGGGCAAGGAAAGTAAAAAAAACATGTTTTTTAATATTATAGAATGTAATAAGTAAGTAAACTCATCAATAATTTATTCCCAGAAAGCTTGATTTGTACTATTTGTAGAGTTCAATCAATTTAGTACTCAATTTAGAGTTCACTCAGTACAGTAACAGTATTTTTCAACTTCATTCATAAAATATATTTTACTATTTTTTACACTACTAATAGAATGAACATATCATACTGTAATTGTCAATAACTTCACTATAATAACTCAACTTTCCTATTTTCAATGTTCATTTGAAAAGGTGAGTAATTTCCAGTTTTATTTTTCATTTGAATAGAACATGAAAAACACTGGGAAAGCATTGACAAAATTGAAGAACATCGAGAAACATCGAAAAAACATTGAAAAACACTGAAAAAAACATTGAAAAACACTGAATAAAAATTGGAAAACATTGAAGAACATCGAGAAACATCGGGAAAAACATTGGAAAACATTGAAAAACATCAAAAAAATAGAAAAAACATTGAAAAACATCGAAAAAACATTGAAAAACACTGAAAAAACATTGGAAAACATTGCAAAACTTCGAGAAATATCGAAAAAAAAAAAAACAAAAAAACACAATTGAAAAACAAAAAACCGAAAAAAACATTGAAAAAACACTTAAAAACATTGAAAAACATCTAGAAACATCGAAATAACATTAGAAAACATTGAGAAACATTGAGAAACATCGAAAAAACATTGGAAAACATTGAAAAACACTGAACAAAACATCAAAAAAACATTGAAAAACACTGAATAAACATTGAAAAACATTGAAAAACATTGAAGAACATCGAGAAACATCAGAAAAAACATTGGAAAACATTGAAAAAATCACAAAAAACATAGAAAAAACATTGAAAAACATTGCAAAACTTCGAGAAACATCGAAAAAACATTTTAAAACATTGAAAAAACATTAAAAAAACACCGAAAAACATTGAAAAACACTTAAAAACATTGAAAAACATCGAAATAACATTAGAAAACATTGAAAAACATTGAGAAACACGAAAAAACATAGGAAAACATTGAAAAAAAACATTGAAAAACATCGAAAAAACATTAAAAAACACT
>NW_024089052.1:0-6138 GCF_014356525.2 Nilaparvata lugens | reverse complement strand
TCTCTGAGAACTAGAGTAAGATACGGGAATTCCTCTGATCTTCCAGATTTCAAATTTATTTATTTATTGAGCAAAACACTATAATCATAACATAATTATGATAATGGAGGAAAAACCAGGATGAGCCTGTACTATTCCTCTCCAAAACTTAGATAGAATATTAAGTTGTCCAAAGTATATTAGGTTATGAAATCATACACTTATTGTCTTTCATATAGAATTAGGAGAATAAACCTAGAAGGTTCTGTTTAACTATGTTCCAAAGGTGAAAGCGAAGGTTAGGGAGGTTGGGTTTTGGCATTTAAATTGCAAGACATCAATATTATTCTCAATGTTTTGAATAATGAACACAAATAGTTTGGCATACATGCAAATTTAAAGTATCAGACATATGAACGACACGTTGAAAACTAGTGGGAGTGAAAAAGTGAAGAACTAATTAAGAAGTAGAGAAAGAGTGAAAAATTAGAACTAGAAAATGATGTTTCCTTTCTTCTATGCCGTTGTCATCTACGTTATCTTCTACCATAAAAGATAGCGTAAGTATATCTACTTGTATCGGTTGTCTCTGATTCTACTGGATCAATTCTTAGAACTGTTACTCTTCATTGTATTCACAAAGAACATTCATCAGATTTTGAATGAAAAAGACTGAGAAATTGTCAAAAACCACAGATTTATTGATAATTAGAAAGACCGGTTTCGGTTATTACACCATTGTCAATCTCTGATAAACTAAAGTCGTTTAATTACTCGAAAGTATCAATAAATCTGTGGTTTTTGACAATTTCTTAGTCTTTTTCATTCATGAATAATTACCACAATATCAACTTCTCAACTACACAAAAGTTCATCAGATTTGTCGTGTACTAAATCGATCCACTCCTAGTGATATTTTTTTTTCAATCTTCAGAGTTTTCTCTATCCATTATCAATCTTGAATTACAAAAAGTTCACTGTTTTATTGGAATATTTTTGATATTACTCTCTCAAAATCATTCTCTTTTCGGTTTTGTAAGGAAATCCCAACAAATTAAAACAGAACAGTATTTTTTTGTGTAGTTGAGAATTTGATATTGTGGTAATTATTCATATTGAATGAAAAATACTAAGAAATTGTCAAAAACCACAGATTGATTGACACTTAGAAAGACCGGTTACGGGTATTACACCATTGTCAAACTTTGATAAACTCTGATAAAGTTTATCAGAGATTGACAATGGTGTAATAAGCGAAACCGGTCTTTCTAAGTATCAATAAATCTGTGGTTTTTGACAATTCTTAGTTTTTTTTTTAATTGTTTGGATCATTTAGACAAAACTGTAATAATAACAAACAAATTGTTTGAAGCTGTAATGTAACTGTAATACTGTAATAAGTTGTACAAAGCTTTAATCCTATAATTTCGATTTTAGCTGTGGTACTGTAATATTGTTCAAAGCTGTAATTCAAATTGTATTTTCATCTGTGATACTGTAATTGTTCCAAGCTGTAATTCAAATTGTATTTTCATCTGTGATACTGTAATTGTTCCAAGCTGCTCAAGTCACATAGTACACAATTTCCTAATTCTAATTCCAATTCTAACTGTAAATCTGTAATTGTCTCAAGCTGTAATACTGATTGTAATATTTTAACTGAAAATCTATAATTGTTCCAAGCTGTAATTCAAATTATATTTTCAACTGTGATACTGTAATTGTTCCAAGCTGCTCAAGTCTCATAGTACACCATTCCCCAACTTAAAATCCAATTCACGTTTTAACTACAACGCACTGAGTGAGAATTTATGTAGCAGCGCAACGATGAAAACAATGCTATATTCATTTATGCAAGTAGTCTCTAATCCAAACGTCCAATGGTCATGATACATCCTCAATCTGGCTCTATTATTTATCGGGGAAGCCAGCGCCACCAAATTTCAAATCTCAAATTTATTGCCAATCAATAGACATTTTTGCAAAAAATGAGAAACATGATTCAGTCTCATGCATTGGGAGAGAGATGTACTCACAGAGATGTATTAAGCATGGTTTTCATTATAGTCCACGTTATAATGGAAGTGTTTGATTAGCATACCATTTGCTATCCTTGTCTTCCATTGAACAAAGCGGATAGCGTTATCTTTATATCGCTTTTCTCTGTTGACAGATCGTCTTTTAACAATGTAGAATAATAATTGTTAATCAACAAAATATTGCCGTCCTCATGAATTCTATCAGATTAAACGGAACTAAGAAAAATCATCTGTTCAATCTAATAAAATTTATAAGGACAGTAATAGCACAGAGGAAAGAAACACTCTGTATGCTTATTCCGTGGTAATAGTATCTTAAGTCACAAGGACGGGAAGAGCCGTTTTGGAGGCGAGAATGATGTTTCTAGTCGAGGCGTTAGCCGAGTTATAACGAATTTCATTCGAGCACTTTAAAATACATTCTCGTCCAAGTAACGTACACTATTTTCATCATAATAATCTAGAAAAGAATAGGTAATAATTGATAAAAGAAAACATACCTGCTTGTGCTGACATTACTACATGCATTCTATAACATAACCTAGTTTACAAGTTTCGAATCAGGAATTTCTTGATTGTAGTTGACAAAACATCCACCTGGAGCGCTAAAAGGCGGCAGTTTTACTGTTCCAAATTCGGAACTAAAAACATACTCGACTGTAAAGAAAACATGTATGATTTTATTACAGAATAGTACGCTGTAATGGGAATTATATGTTTGTCTGTTCTACACTCAGCTGTTTACCGTTTGATTTCATGGATGTAAAACAGCTGAAATTGAATGACTATGACAAAATAGTGGCTTAATAGTTTTCGCACCTAGGGCCGAAAATGAGACTTTTCCGGCTCGAAATCGGTTTTCAAGTCCGAGGCCGTAGGCGAGGACGCCTCGGACTAGAAAAGATTGAGAGCCGGAAAAACATTTTTGCCCGTGTTGCAAACGCTATTTTTCGCCACACCAAAAAAAAAAAAAAAATAAAATGTTAATTTGGAAATTTGAAAGCAAAATTTTAAGGTTATGCTACTATAAATCATACAATGTTATTGAGTTATGATAGTATCATTGTATTCTATTGATCGGTATCAAAACTACAAAATATTCATATCATCTTATAGAAATGATCATTTATTGACAGTTTAAAAACGTATTTAATTAAACTAGATACATAAATACATATTAAATTATAAAAAATAAGCATTATTGACAGTCAATTCTTTGTTTTTCACGTAAAATAAATTAAATAATCATTATACTTTTTACACAACAAATTTCTATTATTTTATTCTTTATTATTTAATAAAAGTTGAATGTACAGTTGTGATTATTTGAGAACATGAATCCTCTAGCAGATTCTACTACTTTTCTCTGAGATGTCACATGTAAATTCAAATTGTTATTTACAGTCTCAGCTGTACCGGTACTACTTGTGCTTTGATTTTTGTTTCCAAAAATATTATCCAGAGTAAAAAAACTGTCTCCGTTTTCTTCCTCATTCTCTTCATTTTTGTTCTCGTCGACAATATTGACGTCTTCGTCTAGGGCACGTGCCTCGGAATTCGATGTTATAGTCGAACTGGTAGTGTGTCGGTCAATACTATTGAAGAGCTTTTTTGACACTTCAACCTTCCTTGCAATTGAATCTTCAATATAGCCCTCGGCAACTGAAGAAGATTCCAGCCTCCATGTCGTTTTAAAGTGAGCAAATCGCCCCCACCTTCAACTAACATTGAAGCTGATGTTCGTCGTAGTGCATGGCCGGTATAACTTTCAGGCTTATCAAGTCCAAGGTACTGAGCTACTTTCTTTGGCACAGCAGCTATAGTATTTTTACCTACATGCTGAGATGAACACTTTCCCTGGTTGTACTTTATAAATAATCTTTTACTTATCATAGTTGATGGACGAAGTGATATGTATTTGCGAATCAATTCACAAGGGCTGAAAGGGCAATCTTCATCAGTTATTGTGAAGCTTCTCTTCGAATGAGTTTTTCCTTCTTCAAGGAAAACTACGATAAAACTACCATTGTCTTTAATATCATCGACATTTAGTTGTAAAAGATCATCTCTTCGGCAAGCTCCAAAAATACCCAAAGCCATAATAGCCTTTGTTAGAAGCCATTCGCTGTCTGGAGCTTCTTTCATGAACTTCACTACTTCGTTACCTGTCAGAACGTTTGATTTTTTAGGTTCGTAGTTGACATTGAGCTTTTTCAGAATGTAGTGCATCGTGTAAATGATTTTGGGTCAATGTTGTGCTTCACATTGAGACAACTCTTAATCATCGAAAACTTGGACCAAACTGTACTAGCTTTACATACTTTAGATAAATTGGACAAATACACTAATAAAATTTCATCACACACTTCTGTAGGCACAATTTTCTCTTCATTCAGCCATTGAACAAATTTTTCGTAAGCATCGTCATATCTTTTCCTCGATTTGGTTGGTAATAGGTCTTCCGTAATTTCATTCGCCCTTCTCTTCATCGACTCACTCATCTTCTCCATTTCTGAAATTGAGACCAAAAATTAGTAGGCTATAGGCATACCAATACAAAAGACCCTATATAGTAATTACCTTCAAAATTTGTTGCAGACAGAGCTCTCACATTCAAATATTTTCATTTTGGACCATATTATTTTTGAAAAATGGTAGGTTAAATAGAAATTGAAAAATAAATAAAATTCAAACAGCCTATTTTGATAGTTTGAATCTTGGTTATGACAACTTTTACTGTCAATTAATTTCAATATTACTAATTAATAATTTACAATAGTGACTATATTTTTATACTATTAATATTTCGAATAATTGTTATAGCTCGCGCTTTGCGCCCGTGCAATATCTCATGGATAGATGGATGAATAGAATTTTCATTACTATTTTCAAATAATGTGATGAAAAAAATAATATAATGCATATTTCACAGTTTTGTCTCAAAATATATCTAAAAAATTGATTGAAAAATTTAAATTACGGTAACTAATATACAAAATAACTAATACAAGTCGAAATTCATCGACAAAAAAAAACGTCATTGACCGAGATTCGAACCTAGATCATGTTTGTTATTCACCGAACTTTGAGTACTGATGTATCACGCCTTTAAGCTCTCGGCCATTAGGTACTGTTGAAAGTCGCTGCCTGACTGCTAACACATAGCATACACGTAATACTGTACTGTAAAATAGACTTGTAAAAAGTTTACTTCACTCCTAAAAAGCGTACCGTACAACAGACTTTGGCTCATGACTTATATTATTAAAATTAATATTATTATCTGTCTCACAATAAATTTTCACTCTGAATTAAGTCAGATAACGTAGGCTATGTAGGCTACTATAATAATAGAGTATAGCGCAAATTTGAAGCCGGTTTGCTGGCATTTTCACAACAAAATATTGCTCTGAAAATAGTTAAATCATAGAGAAAACATTCGAAGATTCAATCTTGAGTGGGCCTAATGTTTTCTCTATATGGTTTAATATTGAAGAAAAATTATCTAAAAGTTTTAATAATGAATTACGGAAAAATTACTAGGAATTTAACAGTCAAGGCTGAGTTTCACCAGTAGGCTTACCTTAAACTTCAGATCTGTGCTGTATTTGCTTATTATTATTGTTGATTGTATTGCATTAAGAAGTGGAATTCGATAATAAAAAGAAACAATTATTACTCTACCTCACTTTTAAATATTGATACAATTATTGTACTTTGAATTCAAATTCGATTCTTCACTTTTAAATACTTGCGATACGTACCTTTCTGACAATGGACAATGTAGCCAACATTATATTGTTGAGGCTATGGAGATATATCATCGTATTCTATTGTTTGATCAAAAACACAATAATAAATATTAATTATGAAACAGTAATTTATAAAATATATTATTATATACATAATACCGCGATTCACGATACATAATTATATAGATTATACAGTCATTATGAGATTATCTCTCTATGATTTTTGTGAGATCGGACACGATCAGCTGTTATTCAAGGTCATTTTACAGCCCTAGGCCGTAAAGTTTTACCGGCCTGGTCGGAAAACAATCACTTTCGGCCTCCATATGACGCACGTAAACCAGCTCATTACATCCAAGTGTGGCGAA
>NW_024089051.1:0-6193 GCF_014356525.2 Nilaparvata lugens | reverse complement strand
CAGAGTTTGTGAAAATAAAAATATCTATTGATTACCAAAGCAATACTATTATTATACAATGATGATAATTAATTATCAAAACAATATTTCTATTATATTATAATAGATTATTAAACATATTTATCAATTATCAGAACAATATTATTGAGGGTGAGTGGAGGTCAGGTAGAAAGCAATTAACAGAACAGATGTTCATTTTTGAATTTCTATCATATTATTTTGTTATTTCCAATGATTACACATATGTTAGAATATCACATGTCAATAATAAATTACCTCTTTCCATATGGCAATCACCTTACCATGTTCAAACTACTTAATAGGATCCTTTTTAATCCTTTGAAACCCTTAGAGGCAAAATATCTCAAAATCCGTTCTTAGTGCGCGTCTAGCATGTTTGAAGAATATTTGTGAAGTTCAAGTCTGTAGGACAATTAGTTGAGCTGTAGTGTGATTTTACATCAAAATTTTCGAAAAATGCCCTCTCCTGCACCCCCTGTGCTCCTGATCGAAATTCTTCTGCATAGATCTAATTTCTTTTCGTCGCTGAACAAAAAAGTTCTCATGACTTTGCTGTGCAATGAGCGGTTAAAAAGTACAAAATTTTGGGGGGGCCCCTGCTCCCTCAGGGGGGCAAATTTCTGAAAATCTTTCTTAGTGGAGTTTTCAGGCTACCATAAATAATCGTGCAAAATTTCAAGTTTTTAGGCTCAGTAATTTGGGCCTGTGGTGTGATTTCAGTCTGTCGGGCTTAGCCTTTTATAAGTATATATAGAGATTGAACGAAAATCCTAAATAATGCTGCAAATCACCCCGAAGACCTCTGCTACTGCAGACATTGACAACAGGGAAACAGCTAGATGGAAATTCGATGAGAACTACTATCCAAAAAATTAGTTACCAGCCCGGGAATCGAAACCGATACCTCCCAATTCTAATAGGCTACTAAACCTGGGCTAACCTGATAACAGGGGATCCATTATCATGGAGCTACCATAACTACAATAGTGGGAGAGAAATAAATTTAAATTCGAAATGTAGATACTTATAGTCACAAGAGTAGGCATGGGTTAGTATACTAACAACAAAATGGACAGTAGACATAAGAAAATTTTACACTTAATTTCGCCTAATTTATTCACGGTTACACCGAGTTCTCAATTAATCGTATAGCTTCTACAAATGAGAAAGAAAGGCAAGGCATTTTCAAGTCTGTTATTTTCTATTTTATATTGTGTATTTCTTTATTAATGTTTGTTCTAATTTATGTTTTTTTTTTTTTTTTTTTTTTTTTTTTTTTTTTCTTTTTTGACTAATTTGTTTCAGTTGGTAAACAGTTGATTTTCAATGAGGCTTGTTTTGGCATAAAGCTGTAAGCCTCTATATGTTGTAATTTTTCTATTGATGTAATTAAATAAATAATTAAACATTTCCCTCTTTAGAAACATCATTATATTTGAATAATATTAATCAACAAAAAATTGAGTATTGTTTTGAATATTGTATCAGATGTATAAACGAGGTAAATTACTACCTCCGTAAACAAAGCCGTAGTGCACTCGTGTGACGTCAGCAAGGTAGGGCTCCCACACAATAAAAATTTGTGATTCAGCTGATCTATATCAGCGAGTGTTTTATTGGTCTAGGAGCCCTACCTGTGTGACGTCACACGAATGCACTACGGCTTTGTTTACGGAGGTAGTGATTTACCTCTGCTACAATATTCAAAACAATACTCAATTTTTTGTTGATTAATATAGATAGATAGATAGATAAAGAATTTATTGATACTGATAACAAAAAGCACAATTACAATTCCAAAGCAATAACAATGTTGATTAAATATTCAAATAATAATGTTTCCAAAGAGGGAAATGTTTAATTATTATTTAATTACATCAATAGAAAAATTACAACATAAATATAGAGGCTTACAGCTTTATTGCAAACAAGCCTCATTGAAAATCAATGTTTACTCAAACTAAAACTAATTAGTAAGAAATAAAAAACGAAAAATGGCAATAAAAATAGTTTGGAACAAACATTATAAATATAAAATAACACAAGACACAATAGAAAATAGACTAGATGTAGCCTTGCTTGCTATTTGTAGAAGCTATACGATTAATCAAAGACCTTAAAGATGCATAGACTCACATGCAGCGATAGTGTCGTACTGGAATTGAAATCAGCCATTGAGGGGGCAACCATAAAATTATATACCAATGCCACCAACGCCTTTGTGATCTATAGTATTACAAATATATATAGATATAATATCTCGTGCTAAATACCCCAATGGCGGCCTTCAATTTCAAGTAAGAGCTATCATTGGGAAGGCATAGCATTGTGGGTCTATATCTCTTGAGGTCTTGTGATTAATTGAGAATTCGGATTAACCGGAATAAATTAGGCGAAATTAAGTGTAAAATGATCGCTTCAAAGATCTAGTATGATTACAATTTAACAGACATTTGTGCTACCTAACCCAAAAATTAAAATACTGAGATTAAAGTTGAATACAGAGTTGAAAGCGACGTTGACCGTGAAAATTGAAGAGACATTGCAAGGTCTGGTGTGAAGCACAAACCAGCTGTTTTCAACTGGATTATTGATCAGGCTGCACGCGACTCACTTGAGACTTCCTTGTCATGTATTGATCGCCCTATTGTCAACGAGCCCTTGAAAGGTTGAAAGCAATATTATCACGAAGGGAAACATCGGCTAGAAAGGGAGAAGTGTCTGAAAAATCGATAAGGGAATACAATTTGTGTGAGGTGAGTCATAGATATTGTTTGTTTCAGTTTTGGAAAGTGATGATTTTTCAACTCCGGTTGGAATTGTTGGTTTTAGTATGGGAAAGGGAAAACGTGGGTGTAGTGAGGTTAGGAAAAGTTGTAAATCGGAGACAGATTTCTTGGTATAATCACCAAATTCTGATAATGAGAGCTTGAAACACAATGTCAATAGATTCTAATGAAAGAGAACTATTGAATTAGGACTTGAGGAGAGTTTTTCTGTGTCATTCAAATTAAAATTGTTACAAAAATTAGTGTAACAGTAGGTTTCAAAAATAGAGTTAGAAAAATGTATGAAATTTGTTAACAAAAGGCCTTCATTATTGTAAAAGATGTTCACAAAACATACTCTTCAATTGTTAGAGATATGTTAATAATAGGCTGTAATTTGTCTGTATAAAAATTACTGTACATTGTTGATTAACAGTGTCTAGGTATACTTCATAAATATTAAAAATGACACTTGATTTTCAAAGCTACAAAGCCTCTATACTAATGCAGCGTTTACATGAAAGTTATTGACAAAAATCTGGTGTGGCGCACTCACACAACTTTCCTTGCCGTTATGAAAATGATCTGACGCTAGTGTTCCCGCGCATCTCAAGTCTACTATTCAAATATTTGAGCCATGGTGACAGGGGTAATAACGCTGGAGACACACGAGGTCTGCTATCTCTTCATAGTGAATGATTAATAGAATCAACAATATTTTCAATTGAATAATATATTTTCTCGAATTTGAAGCTTATTTTCAATTTAGGTGAAAATGTTACTGAACATTAATTGCAGAGATTTTCATGCTCAATCTACTCCATCAACTATTTTGTTCAAATGTATCTGAAGCCTGATAATTGGGAATCTAAAATCGAACTTGCATTGATGGGGCGGAGTCCTGAAATGTTACAGATATGGGACTTGTGGCAGTTGATAGGGCTTATCGAGACTATTTTAGGTATGAATTTGATCAAAAACGTTGGAGCCGTTTCGAGAAAATCACGAAAAACCCGGTTTTTGACAACATTTTCGCCATTTTAGCTGCCATCTTTAATTGCATTTGATCGAAATTGTTCGTGTCGGATCCTTATAGTGAAAGGACCTTAAGTTCCAAATTTCAAGTCATTCCGTTAATTGGGAGATGAGATATCGTGTACACAGACGCACATACACACACACACACACATACAGACCAATACCCAAAAACCAGTTTTTTGGACTCAGGGGACCTTTTAAAGTATAGAATATAGAATTGGGGTAACTAATTTTTTTCGGAAAGCAATACTTTCCTACCTATGGTAATAGGGCAAGGAAAGTAAAAAGGAGCCTCCTTCATACGCCAATATAAGAGTTAAAATCAATTATTCATCATAAATCAGCTGACAAGTGATTACACAAATGTGTGGAGAAGCCAGTCTATTGCTGTGTTTCATAAGGTCTATAGTCTCAATCAGGTACTTGTGGATGAGAATACTGTATGAGGTCTACTGTTCACAGAACTACTAGTTATAAAAATGAATAAATAATCCCCTCAATAGAAAAGGTCTATATTTAAAACTCAATAACAACACTTTCGAAATGTTGAATCTGTAATGTATTGAGAAATCATATGTTTAATTGAATGTTACCATGGGATTTAGTACATCTCATTTTTTTCTAATCAAATTCAATTTATTACAACATTTTCTATGAGTCTCATGTGCGAGGAGTATATGGTAGTTGTGTCGCATAATTCCTATAAACAGATAAAACAATATCAAAAGATAAAAAAACTCTTCACACTTATTCGCAGTTCATAAAAATCCAAGTAGAGAAAGTTCAGTTGCATACTGCATCGAAACACTCTCTGTAAACATAAATCAGAGAGTGATAGCGCTATGATAACAACAGAGAGGGGACTGCACTGTTCACTCCTACTAGACCTAGTTTATCCCCCCTTATTTTTAAATAGACATGCCCCCTCCTCGTTCCCCTCACGTACTTGGTCGCGAAGTCCCCTCTGCTTGGATACTCGCCGCTAAAAAGCACGAATAACAGTACCTCTTCACTCCGCACTGCTTTCAGAGTCATCCTCAGTTTAGTTCCGTCCGGTGACAAGTTAGTGCTAAAAAGAGATAGTTAGTGCTATTATTTGTTGCTGTTATTGTTATACAGTGTGGTTAGTGCTATTTGGAAGGCCCATCAGTTAGTACAGTTCAGTGTCAACATCAGAAGGGAGCTAGATTGTGTTTCGTGTAAATTTCCACAGGGTTAGTGAATTTTTGTCGAGATTTCCATCATTTAGTGGAACAACATCAGAACTGCCGACGGAGATAGCGGAGTTTCGTGTAAATTTGCACAGTGTTTAGTGAATTTTCGTCATATTTCATCATTTTAGTGGAATTTAGTGCTATTTGGCAGGTAGGAGGACACCTCTGTTTGGGATATCAAATTTAATATTAAAATATAAAAATATTTCTATACGAACTTCGTGGAGATTTCTATCTTTAGTGAATTTTAGATTATCTTTATCGTGATTTCCATAATTGTAGTGTTGTTTTATTGGAATTTCGTGCTATTGGAAGATAGGAGACACCTGTAATGGGATATCAAAGTATTAATATTAGATATTGAAATATTTTAGACTAACTTCGTGGAGATTCTATCTTTAGTGTTGTTTAGTGGAATTTCGTGCTATTTGGCAGATAGGAGACACCTGTAATTGGGATATCAAAGTAGTAATATTAGAATATTAAAATATACCTAGGCGAACTTCGTGGAGATTTTTTAGTGATTTTTTATACCTATCTGACGCGATTCCCATAATTTTAGTGTTGTTTTACTGGAATTTCGTGCTATTTGGCAGATAGGAGACACCTGTAATTGGGATATCAAAGTATTAATATTAGAATATTGAAATATTTCTAGAAGAACTTCGTGGAGATTTCTATCTTTGTGATTTTCAGACATCTTTCTCGCGATTTCCATATCTTAGTGTTGTTTAAGTGGAATTTCGTGCTATTGGCAGATAGGAGGAACTCTGTTTGGGATATCTAAAAATTAATATTAGAATATTGAAATATTTCTAGAAGAACTTTGTGGAGATTTCCATCTCAGTGATTTTCAGACATCTCTATCGCGATTTCCATTATCTTAGTGTTGTTTCATTGGAATTTCGTGCTATCTGGCAGATAGGAGAGACCTGTAATTGGGATATCAAAGTATTTATTTTAGAATATTGAAATATTTCTAGAAGAACTTCGTGGAGATTTCTATCTTTAGTGATTTTCAGACGATCTTTGTCGCAATTCCCCTAATTTAGTTTTTTTTACTGGAATTTCGTGCTATTCGGCAGATAGGAGACACCTGTAATTAGGATATCGAAGTATTAATATTAGAATATTGAATATTTACAGAAGAGA
>NW_024089050.1:0-5686 GCF_014356525.2 Nilaparvata lugens | reverse complement strand
ATTTCTAGAAGAACTTCGTGGAGATTTCTATCTTTGTGATTTTCAGACATCTTTCTCGCGATTTCCATATCTTAGTGTTGTTTAAGTGGAATTTCGTGCTATTGGCAGATAGGAGGAACTCTGTTTGGGATATCTAAAAATTAATATTAGAATATTGAAATATTTCTAGAAGAACTTTGTGGAGATTTCCATCTCAGTGATTTTCAGACATCTCTATCGCGATTTCCATTATCTAAGTGTTGTTCATTGGAATTATGTGCTATCTGGCAGATAGGAGAGACCTGTAATTGGGATATCAAAGTATTTATTTTAGAATATTGAAATATTTCTAGAAGAACTTCGTGGAGATTTCTATCTTTAGTGATTTTCAGACGATCTTTGTCGCAATTCCCCTAATTTAGTTTTTTTTACTGGAATTTCGTGCTATTCGGCAGATAGGAGACACCTGTAATTAGGATATCGAAGTATTAATATTAGAATATTGAATATTTACAGAAGAGAACTTCGTGGAGATTATGGGAACCCTTCAATAAGTTGAAGACTGTTGTAGATATAATACTGTAACTTTCAGACTTTTAGGATAAGTTATTTACTTATTAATATCTCATATGGCTTATATCGGCAGAGAGATTCTTTTGGATGTTCTGCCTTGCCGTATTACCATAGAGAAACAATAGCATAAGTAGATATCCCATGGTATAGGGCGTTTATGTCGCAACTTTTACTGTTATCTCAAGCTGATAGTCCACGTAATTCTTTCCTGTGAAGCTTTATGACGCTGGTAGTCACTCATATTGTGCCGTTCATACACTCTTACCCGGTCAAAACAGTAAAAGTCGACAATAATCTACAGTAATCCGCTTGAGATAACAGTAGAAGTTGCGACATAAACGCCCTATACCATGGGATATTTACTTATGCTATTGTTTCTCTAGGGTATATACCCAATGTCATTTCCTATCAACACTCAAGTTTATAGGTTATGTGTTGGGTTCTTCATGTTTTCTCACTAGAAATTTGCACTTTCACTTCCTGAGTTTTTATTTTATAAAGTTTAAACACACAAAAAAAACTATTTTCATATAAACAGGATAAGTTTTGGTCGAATACTCCAACTTTTAACGTACAACTGAATTTCAACCCCTCATAAGGAGGTGACTTATGGGTTTCAACTAGAATATTTCAAATGTAAACACTTATTGAGTAGTAAATCATTTTAAAGGCCTCTTTAAAACAAGAAATGTGGCATCAATAGCTGTGGTTTTCTGTAAAGTGTGAAGTGTGAAGTTTTTAGCTCGAAAATTCTAGTTTCATTCAAAATTTAGACTTTTTTGATAATTATTAAGTTATTGCTCTGAATTTTTGCTTCTAGGCTCTAATAGTATCTATTTGATTCAAATTTGCTCGTTTATCTGAGTATTGAGAGCGTAAATTGTATTTTGAAAAGTGAAAGTGACATAACCAGCATTTTGATTTGGACAGTTAGTATAAATAGGAGATGGGACAGTTTTGGGCATGAGCCTGTTGTGCCTTTACTCATGTTAAGTATTTGTACACAAGTGATAAATAAATAAATAAATAGAAAAGTTATGATATGATGTATGTATGCAAAATGGCGGCTGATTGATGTTTTAGTTTTTATACTTGAAACTTCAATCAGCCGCCATTTTGGATACAAGCATCAAAGAACTTTTCTATTATGACATCTTCCTTGTTTTTAAAAATTCCTTAAAAATGATGTACAACACAATGGGTTTGTGTTTACATTTTAAATACTCGAATTACAACCTCCAAGTCACCCCCCCTTTAGGACGGATCAATCCTTCAATACTTTTAATTCTTTAGGACGGATTGAAATTCAGTTGTACGTCAAAAGGGGGAGTATTCGACAAATAACTTATCCTGAAAGTTACAGTATTATATCTACAACAGTCTCCAACTTATTGAAGGGTTCCCTTTGTTTGCGTTTTCTCCCTGAAAATTTGAAATATTTCACAGAGAATTTCTCACCTTAACTTGGCTTCTTTCAAAATTATGACTCCAATCATAAACTCATGGTTGGTTTCCCTTGAAAATAATTGAAATCTTTATATGAAGGGTTCCCATACATATGACTCACTCTGTATATTATTTTTTATTCATTCATAGACAATAGATACAATGCAGGTAAAAACAACAGGCATTTTGAATGAAAAAGACTAAGAAATTGTCAAAACCACAGATTTATTGATACTTAGACAGACCGGTTTCGGTTATTACACCATTGTCAATCTCAATGGTGTAATACACCGATACCGGTCTTTCTAAGTATCAATAATCTGTGGTTTTGACAATTTCTTAGTCTTTTTTATTCAATATGAATAATTACCATAATATCAACTTCTCAACTACACAAAAAGGGAAGACAACAGGCATTCTCCCAAAACTGCTTTAAACCTTAATTCAGAATACACAGTCTAGAGGTTATGTGAATTATAACTTATTTCACACACTATTTTGAGTCCAAAAAATGTATTACAATAATTTTAAATTTATCAGATTAATCAATTTCAAAATACAAATCCAAACGAAAATCTTCCTTCACAATCACAAGAAATATTCAAAATTTCATTTAAATCCATGATTATCACAGTAGAGACATTATTATACCTACTACTCAGTCACGTATATAATATTATGTATCCAGTTATCCATGGATGGATTTTGCAAGGCTAAACATCATAAATTCACTCAATAGTATCCGTTCAGGCGTGAACTCATTAATGAATTATTCATCCGAGCTGAAATCTGTAGCCAACCAAGCTCTACTGGTTTGAGCTGTCAAATTTTGGAGGATTGATTGATGATTCTGTTGACGTAAGCACGTGACAATCGATTTTCCATGTGATAAGTGCTGGAAATTTTCAGTTCCTGATTACAATAACTAGTCCCATAAGAACTCATGTAAATGAAATTTTCACTGAACCGGAACAAGTATGAATAGTCCCATAAGAACTCATGCAAATGATATTTTCACTGGACCGGAGCAAGTATGAATAGTCCCATAAGAACTCATGCAAATGATATTTTCACTGAACCGGAACAAGTATGAATAGTCCCATAAGAACTCATGCAAATGATATTTTCACTGAACCGGAGCAAGTATGAATAGTCCCATAAGATCTCATGGAAATGATATTTTCACTGAACCGGACCCGTTCACTGATACTCATATGTGGGAACCCACCTTTAGTTTCTACGCGAACCGCAATGATTATTCATAGCTCGGACCTTGATAAGAGTGTTAGCTGATAACATATTCCCATATTCACACACATTTTATAATTTATTCCACCTTCAATTAATCTCTGCCCTCCAGCATGAATTGCCCTCTGCATATTCATGATTTGGCACGTGTTTCGAAGTCAATTACTATTTTGAAACAAAAATGGATTGGGGATGGAGTACCCGTTTCAGTTGTTCAAGGACTTGAGAATAGTGAATACTATTAAAATTTAGTTGTTACTATTTTTTTCCTATTCAGTTGAATTACCAGTAAAAGATTACTTCTCATTTCCAAATAATTATTAATACTCAACTTCTGGTAATAAGGTAGATAATATACGTTTATTTTGTAGAATTGTTAGTAACACACTATGGCCCGTTGCACAACAGATGGTTAAATTTTAACTGTGATTAATTCCACGAGAAACAATCAGAGAAGGCCTTTTTGAAAAGACGGCTTCTCTGATTGGTTCTCGTGGAATTAATCACGGTCAACCCTACAGAGACACACTTACTTTATGCTAACACAGTAGACACACTGGGGTGTTGAACACCCCAATTTGATTTTGCATTTTTCTTTGAAATATGAAGAAAAACAAGTATTTAGCCCATACTTCATCATTTCTTAATCATTTCTGTTCCAAGTGCATACATAAATCGAAAGTAAAGCACTGCTTATCAATATTTATACTTATTTTAGAAGTACGTATGTTCCGCCTGAGTGTTGGAGCTCCTAATCCGGTTTGAATGAATGGCTTGATCATTGCCAATGACAACTTCATCAAGAACTCATGCAAATGATATTTTCACTGAACCGGAGCAAGTATGAATAGTCCCATAAGAACTCATGTAAATGATATTTTCACTGAACCGGAGCAAGTATGAATAGTCCCATAAGAACTCATGTAAATGATATTTTCACTGAACCGGAGCAAGTATGAATAGTCCCATAAGAACTCATGTAAATGATATTTTCACTGGACCGGAGCAAGTATGAATAGTCCCATAAGAACTCATGTAAATGATATTTTCACTGAACCGGAACAAGTATGAATAGTCCCATAAGAACTCATGCAAATGATATTTTCACTGAACCGGAGCAAGTATGAATAGTCCCATAAGAACTCATGGAAATGATATTTTCACTGAACTGGACCCGTTCACTGATACTCATATGTGGGAATCCACCTTTAGTTTCTACGCGAACCGCAATGATTATTCATAGCTCGGACCTTGATAAGAGTGTTAGCTGATAACATATTCCCATATTCACACACATTTTATAATTTATTCCACCTTCAATTAATCTCTGCCCTCCAGCATGAATTGCCCTCTGCATATTCATGATTTGGCACGTGTTTTGAAGTCAATTACTATTTCGAAACAAAAATGGATTGTGGATGGAGTACCCGTTTCAGTTGTTCAAGGACTTGAGAATAGTGAATACTATTAAAATTTAGTTGTTACTATTTTTTTCCTATTCAGTTGAATTACCAGTAAAAGATTACTTCTCATTTCCAAATAAATTATTAATACTCAACTTCTGGTAATAAGGTAGATAATATACGTTTATTTTGTAGAATTGTTAGTAACACACTATGGCCCGGTTGCACAACAGATGGTTAAATTTTAACTGTGATTAATTCCACGAGAAACAATCAGAGAAGGCCTTTTTGAAAAGACGGCTTCTCTGATTGGTTCTCGTGGAATTAATCACGGTCAACCCTACA
Organism: Nilaparvata lugens; assembly: GCF_014356525.2. Taxonomy (NCBI): domain Eukaryota; kingdom Metazoa; phylum Arthropoda; class Insecta; order Hemiptera; family Delphacidae; genus Nilaparvata; species Nilaparvata lugens. The sequence continues at coordinate 692 of NW_024089050.1, read as the reverse complement.
GAGACACACTTACTTTATGCTAACACAGTAGACACACTGGGGTGTTGAACACCCCAATTTGATTTTGCATTTTTCTTTGAAAAATATGAAGAAAAACAAGTATTTAGCCCATACTTCATCATTTCTTAATCATTTCTGTTCCAAGTGCATACATAAATCGAAAGTAAAGCACTGCTTATCAATATTTATACTTATTTTAGAAGTACGTATGTATGTTCCGCCTGAGTGTTGGAGCTCCTAATCCGGTTTGAATGAATGGCTTGATCATTGCCAATGACAACTTCATCAAAAACTCACGTCTCTCCATTTTATTGTTTTGAATCTCAAGTTGTAGAGAATCATAGCATTTATTCCAATCTGATCCATCATCCCATACCACATTCGTAGTGACAATACAAGTAAATCTTTGTAATAAAAGTGTTTGATAAAAGTCCTACGTAAAAGACACTCTGGGGTGTTAGACACCCCAAGCGAAGAACAAGATGAGCTGGTGACCTTGTAGAATGCTATTACTGACTGGAAGTAGTGGAGACTAGTTGACAATACTACAAACCTAATTTAGACTGGGCAAAAATTCCCATCTGTTTGATATTGTCAACTGCAGAACAGAAAAAAAAATCCTGGGGTGTGAAACACCCCAGTGTGTCTCTTTAGGGTTAAAATTTGACCGGCTCCTGTGCAAGCGGCACTAT
>NW_024089049.1:0-6150 GCF_014356525.2 Nilaparvata lugens | reverse complement strand
AGGTTATGCTTAATATGAAAAATTATTCTAATATCTAATTAAATTAAAGAGTTTTTTTTATTGAAGGTGAATTTTGAGCCCATAAATAAGCCTCTACCACTTATCCTCAAACTAACCTTAATAAGCATGAAGTACAGAAAGTTTGCTTACCTTTGGGTGCATTAGTTGCATTTAATTCATGTACTAAATCCACAAGTCTTCTTCCCCGTGAGTTTGAATACATTTCGCTCCTCGTTTATGGAAAACAAACAGTACCTAGTCTGGATAGCTAATAATTGATTCAAAAGTTATAATAATAGTTTATTCAAAAGTAATGGTGTGCATCTAGAACTAGGACAAATTTTTTAGGTTAGGGCTAGCACAATAATAGTTGCTAGTCTAGTGGAAGAAGGAGCTATGATGCGAGCTTGCCAGAGCGCTCTGGTGGATGAAGGTGTCATGAGCAGTAGAAGTGTACATGGCACCTTTATCTGCTAAGAAAGCATTCAACAAGTGTTACATAGCACCTTTATACTTTCAATATCTCCTTAAATATTGCAATATGAGAGTGTATGATAGTGCCATCAGTTAGAAGCACACTAAACCTTCATCTGTGCAAAAAAACAATTCTCAAAAAATGTCACTTGACACCTTCATCCTCCATGCCTTTCATATTTTATCTTATTTCTCACATGTTACAGCATGCTTTCAACTATAGTGAGGTCCAAGTTCCAGTTCATAAAATCTCTATTAACCATTTCTTGAGATATTGAGAAAAATGGGAAGTTGAGCGATTCAGTTTGTCAAGTTTCACGGCATTTTAGAATTAATAATAAGACACTGTAGCAACAGGAACTTGACGAACTGAAGTTGCCTAACCGTGCTGATTTTTGATCAACTAAGATCTTGATAAAGTGAATGTAACCCATACATGGAGGGCCTCAATTGGTATATTTATGATACAGCACCCACTAGACTATAGGTGAGGTCAGCATTATAATGAGAGAAAGTTATGATATAACTAATGTTTATGTTCTAAGTGTATTTTGTTTATTTTTCATTTATTATGTGAGTAACATTATGTTAATTTTTGTTTAATATGTGGGTATCTCCACATTATAAGTGAAGAATGATAGAACAGCTTTGCTGATTCTCGGCCTTGCCAGCCTTCAAATCAAATCAAATAATTTTTATTTTGCATCAAAACAAATACAATATATTATAGTACAAGTTCCTTCTCTTGAGTATAATAACATACTGTAATTAAAACTAAAATATATATATAATAGAGAAAAGGAAAAAAAACAAACATATGATTTTCACAGAGCAAATAAAATTACTACTAACAAAAAAGAACAAAGTCTTTTGCCCGTAGTAGGAGCTGACAACACTGCTATTTTTATCAAAATGTACTTTCACACACGCAGACACACACACTCTCACACATGCATATGGGAATCATTTGAGCTTTACCATACAATTCAATAATAAATAGTCACAACCACAACTAATTCTTGATTAAACTATTCATTCCAAGGTAATAAAACAAGGCTTAGATTGCTCAAGTATAGATGACATTATGAAGAGGAAAGCAAAAAATAATAAACACTAGCTTTAAAAATAACATACAGGACTGTCAACAAGGAAAATAAATTCCTCACTTAGAAGTAAGACATTACACAACAGTATCACAGTACAGACAAAATTGTGAAAAAATTGCAAAATAATAATATCAAATTAAAGACAAGGTTGTAATAAAAAAACCTAATTAATGAGTACACAAAAATATTTAAGTTCATCAACACCACTGAGATGGTGTTTAATTATAGACAAAGTCGTAGAACTCATCAATGAGTACAACAAATAAAAATAGATAATAAAGGTAAAAAAAAACGTATTATAGTTCATTAAACATCATTAAATCTTCAGATCCTTCTATAAAGGATAGTGTTTAAATATCTTTTGTTTTCTTTTTAAACTTTCCTGTCTTCTTCTTAATAACCTCTCATTTTAAATAATACGATAATTACCCAATTTATCACTCACTCAATCCTGTAGTTATCATTCTCCTTTTCTGTTCAATTCCTACGATTGCGCCATGTTTAAAATATTAATAAATTCTCAGCCATTTGAAGCAACTATCTTATTTACGTAGATAACTCAGTAACAACTTATTTATATTATCAACAGTTATCATGTGATTAAGTAACATCACATGATATACAAACAGATAGCTGATACCGGTATATTGTATTTAATATATAATATCAATTGTTCATTTTGTTTAAAATAATCAATCATATTTTATTCGTCAGAAATAGTATTTCGCACCTAGAGCAGAAAATTAGATTTTTCCGGCTCGAAATCGGTTTTCAAGTCCGAGGTCGTAGGCTGAGGACTAGAAAAGATTGAGAGCCGGAAAAACATTTTTGCCCGTGGTGCGAACGATATTTCGCCACATGCACTACAGGTATTGCTGACAAAATAAATAAAGAATACAAAATAAAGAATACTCGTTATCGTTCCTATCTCTCGATTTTAGTGGTAGAAGATTTGCAGTCAGGATTCAGATTCTTTTAAAATTTCACTTGGAATATCATGGGGTCTTCATCTTCAAGCATTTTGAAAATTCGGAATGCGCTAATCAACAATAAATAATTGAATAAAATGGTTGCGAAGCGAATGCTGAATTAGTTTGATTCGAAATTCAAACTGAAATAATGGCGACTTCAGATGAAGAAGTTGACACTCCCCCGATCTAGCGGATGACTTATTAACTACGGACTTCCCGGCTGGAAAGAGTACTCTTTCCGGCCTAGGCCGGAAAGAAAGGTGTTTCTTACATCATACGAGAGTCGTCTGCAAACAAGGTCTTTCAGATCTACGTAGGGACTGGAAAACAGCTGCTTTCTGTGCAGTGTGGCGAATAGTATATTTCGCACCTAGAGCAGAAAATGAGATTTTTCCAGCTCGAAATCGGTTTTCAAGTCGGAGGCCGTAGGCCGAGCTTTGAACAATCCATATGAATCTTATTAAACAAGGTATAGAGCTGGTTTGGGGTTGTTTTAAAGGAAAACACTTCAAGTTTTGACTCGCGTAGTCCGCTAGTGTCTGGTCGCGCCGCACAAGCGCTAGCGGTAGTTACGTCAAAGATGGCTGCCTTCACTGGACCCGAGCGTGCTAGCTGTGTGTTTTGGTTTGAAAATCGGCATAGTGTACCTTGATATGTTTTGATAACACAGATCGATGAGGATGACCGAGAGAACGAAATGTTTTCTTTATGCAAGATGGCGCACCACACACTATCTGACTGACGTCGGGATTTCTAATGACCGCTTTCCAAATCAGTGGATTGCCGTAATGTGCCAATTGCATGGCCCCTCGTTCCCAGACTAACAACGCTGGATTTTTTCTTGTGGGGTTTCATAAAAGTTATGGGGTATGTACCTCCTTGCCATCCACTCTACCTGAACTTAGAGCAAGGATTTGCGCTGCTGTTGAGCAAGTTACACCTGAATTGCTAGTGAGAGTCTGGGAAGAAATCGACTATCGACAACGGAAGTCACATGGAATATCTTTAGTTTAAGGTGAAAAAACTTGAAGTGTTTTCCTTTAAAACAACACCAAAACCAGCTCTGTACTTTTTTAATAAGATTTATATGAATTTTCAAAGTTGTAAAGTCCTTTTTAAATCACCCGGTATAATTCACTAGACTTTCTGATAGCAACAAGAACGTGACATACAGAAATTGTCTGACCCGAGCTTATTCTTGATCAACTGAGATCTAGATGAAGTGAATCTTGCTTACTTTTGTTGAGCTCAGCAGCTGCAACGTGAACAGGTTGAGACAGAACTTGGTCTGGCCGTAGCGTATAAACTGGTCCAATTCGGGGCTGACGTCACCCGCAACAATCACGCGCTGACTGATCACGTTGTAATCGTTGACAAATCGGTGGCTCTCCGACGACACGTTCACGACACGTGACCCCTTGCCCAGCAAGCCTGCCTTCAAGAGTAGATTAGTCAGCAGGAACGGACCTGGCAAACCACCACATTCCAATCAATGCTTTCTCAAATAATAACTCATAACTCAGAAAAGTATATAATTATTTATCAAATTAGACTATAAACTACAAACAAATAAACTCTCAAAAAATTTGCAATTTTTATGCAAAGACAACACGTACTATTCAGATCGAATAACCGGTTTCGGTTGTTACACATTGTCAATCTCTGGTGTTTATCAGAGACCGAAACCGGTCTTTTCAAGTATCGATGAATCTGTGGTTTTGACAATTCTTAGTATTTCTATTTAATATGAATAATTAACACAATATCAACTCTCAACACACAAAAAGTGAAAAAATAACTGGTTCAATAATCGATATAAAATAAACATTAAAGAGCTTACCAAGTAGTTTGTTTGAAATGTTATTTCAAAACATCCTCTGTGACTCTATACGGACAATAGAACACTCCAGCGTTATTTATCAGAGCGTAGATATTGTTTATGCCTGCAAACAGAAAATAATTTCTTAAAATCCATCAGCCAACAAGATGATGAGTTATTCATTAAAATTGTTCTATTCTTGTAGCTTGTTATGATTCATAAGGCATTGGGACAAAAGGCTAACCTCAAAAAGAGTTTGAAGTTTCCAATCCAAAAATCAACAATTTAGTTCCTAGTGGAATCTAAATATTATTATTCTGTGGGAAGAATTTATTTTACAATTCAAAGCCAAACAATATTCCTTGAACTATATAGCAAAATAACACATCATGTTGTTCAATCTATAATGATAACAGCTGATAAATTTGAAAATTGGTGAACTAGAACCCCATAAAATGGCGTTGTTGCAATGCATCACGGGACTGTGTCATGACCTGTATTTATAGACCTTGATCTTGTAGACATCCCAATCAGCTGTTGACATTGTTGGCGTGTATTTGAATGCAAATTTGTTTTATCTGTATTTTTTCTGATTTTCAAATAAATAAGAATGAGAACTCATTGAATTATACATTTTGAATATGATTAATTATTCATTATTTCAAAATATTTTTTTCATTCATAAATTGATTGGTTGAAAAATTATTTAGAAATTAAGATTTACTCAAAATTATTCTAATTTTCAAATTAATTGGATTAATTCAATTTTTAATTTGAATAAATTATCGATTATTAATTTTCAATTAGATTATCAGTTTAAAATAAATTGTTATTAATAACAAAATTATACAAACAAACATTTGTTGGATTTCAGCCATCATTTACCATATCAACCACTTTTCATATTCAATGGTAACTGTGGGAAAAATTTAATGTGAAACACGTGCGCAAAGTTCCTCTGCTGCATTCCGCACTCGCCTACGGCTCGTGCATAAACGTTTTTTTTCGGTGCAGCAAACTGTCACTTTGCGCACTAGTTGCACAAATAACCATAGAACTTTCGGTTGAGACCGTCAATAGTGAATAAATAAATGAATTCATTTCCTCCTCGAAATAGCATAGAATAAGTAGAAATTAAAAAGTATATGTAGTAAAATGAAGAAGGTGGTTCAAGAGGCAATTTTTAAAACGAAATAATATGATCGTATCAAGTGTTGATCAATTGAGATATTTATGAATCTTACTAGTTTTAAACTTGGAAAGGTTTCATTGCGGATTCTATATTAGCGATAAAGTGTCCTGTGAAAATTCAAAGACACTTAAATTTAAAAGTCCTACTAAAATGGAGAATTACAATGTTAAAATGCATGAATAATAACTCACCTTTACTCGTGAGTCCGTCTACAAAAGCCCTAACACTGGCGAACGATGCAAGATCCAACTCTTCGCAAGATATATATGGACTACCACTGATGTTTTTGATATCCTCTAGAGCTTCACGGCCAATGCTAACAGAACGACAGGCTATTATTACCACTGCCCCTGAAACCAACACAAATCAATACATCGGCATCAATATTGCATCAACAAACACACTCAATCAATATTGATGGGCTATCAAGACACCCGACATCAATAGTATTACATCACGTGTGAGTCAATATTGACGGGTAAGCAAACACACTCGGTAACTTGGGATCAATAACGATGCGCCCAGACTGATCTTGAATTTTTCAACCTATAGAATGCAAGATCAAGGTTGACGTGGTGTACTTTCACT
>NW_024089048.1:0-5413 GCF_014356525.2 Nilaparvata lugens | reverse complement strand
TGGTGGTCGCTGAAATTGCATCGCTGAAAGTAAAGTAAGGTGATTTCTTACCTATATGAACAAGTGAATTTTGCAAATTTGGTAAATCACAAATTTCCCAATGGCGGAAACTTAATTTCATATAGGTAAGAAATCACCTTGCTATGCTTTCAACGAAGCCTGTTTCAACGACCCCCACTCCACCTCCCTCTCATAAGAGCACACACCAATCAAATAACTAACTAACCTTTGATTTGCTATGTCCTCCTTTGTACTCTGTTCTCCTCCTCCTCCCCTCCGAGGACAAAAATTGTCCTCCATTCTCCTCCTTTGTCCTCCTCCTCTGTCCTCCTCCTCCACCCGTTTAGCAGGAAAGAAAAAATGAGAGAGGAATCAGGAGAAGGGGGAGAGGTAAATTTCAACACTCAATGTCACAATAACTTTCTTTATTTTTAAATTATTATACATACATCAAAGCATATTTATTCCCCAATCAAATACAGAAAATAACTCTTTCCTTATTCCTACTGGGTGTATATTTAAAAGCATCTAGCTTGATTCTAATTTTATAATTCAAATCTATGTTTGGCTTTTCAAATTCTTCCTCTAACCAATAGTTTGAAACATACAATGCTTCCAGATTTTCAAACTGTAGGATATACCGAGCATTGTTTCTATTGTACACTTCTTTTATTGCAATAATGACCAACTCTGTACCTTGTGGTAATTCTTCTAATCTTTTGCAGTGTCCTACTTTTACTTTCCCTTTAATTTCCAGCATTGTGATGTTATTATACTGCTCCACTTCTTTTTGTGTGAAGGGAGTGTCTTCCAAGTTTTTCCAAACATCTGACAGAAACTTAAGTGATTCTATTCTAGGAAATGTATGACCATTATAGCTTGTCATACCATTGACTGTAATTACACAAATTTTCTCTTCCCTTGGTAGACAATTTCTTTCTTATCAGTGTAAGGGATTACAAAATAACCCTCTTTCTTGAGAGTTTTGATAGCTTTGTATGCATTAATAAAAACATTTTTATGGCACCCCTTTACAAAGTAAACATTTTTCAAATCATCTTTCTCCCCCAGTACACCTACATATGGGAATTTCCCAGTATTATTCACAGTAAATGCAGTCACATTGTACACTCCACTTAGATCAAAATTTTGCCAATGTGAATGGAAATATGGCTCAAGTTCCTCTCTCAAATTTTCTATTTCTTCCTCAAATTCTTCTAGCTGCTTATGCTGTTCCCTAAATGACTGTGTGGCTTCAAAAAACTCAATTTTCCTCCGTTTTAGATCAATTCCATCCAGTTCTAGCTTACGCTTCTTGGCTGATAGCACTGAGATAGGAGACAAGGGCTGTATCTCTTTAACAGGGTATGGGAGAAGCTTACAAGTTATGTTTGCTCGTTTTCTTAAGACTTGTGGTATCAAGTTACCTGTTGCTACAAGGCCCAACTCATCTAGGTCAACAACTTTGGATATGGTAGAGAAAACTGTGGTTGACTTGGAGAAAATGTCTCACCACTCTTAATATAACACTTTTGTGAGAAACTGATATTATTTTTGTTTGATGGATCCTCAAAAATCTCTACATAATTTATAGGTAGTAATTGAAACTGAATGCAGAAATAACATAAGAAATTATTTTATTTCTATGTTGTGGGTCAGTGGGGAGCTTTACTTGCACTCCAGTCAATTTCCTGGTATTGCTATTACCCCAGTAAACATACTGTAGAAGATCATTATAGACCAAACAACAACTATTTTTTAAATTATCTGTCAGTTTTCTCCACATTTTAGTTTTCTCCACAGGTTGTCATTGCACAAGTTTTCTGATAGAAGCCACAAACAAAACCGCTCATTGGTAGGCTTGATTTTAATTACCACAGAGCATAGGCACATTAAACACCTTAGAAGTATCCATGTTTACTCCACCGTTGACACTATCAAACTGAACGAATACAGATCAATGCAGTGGTATTTATAGTAAGATAGTTGAGAAATGACGTCATACAGACTTATTGAAACAAGATTTGGATGCTGACAAAGACTGGTCATGTGATATGGTGTGTGATCATGTGACAGGGGTAGGGGGAGTGGGGGTCGTTGAAATAGCCTTCGTTGAGAGCATAGCAAGGTGATTTCTTACCTCAATTATAGTTCATGGCAATCAAGGTCATGCAGTGTTTTAGCTTTGCAAAATTCAAAAAATTAACTCGCCTCTTGATGTCAATTTCATATAGGTAAGAAATCACCTTGCTATGCTTTCAACGAAGGCTATTTCAACGACCCCCACTCCTCTTACCCTGTCACATGATCACACACCATATCACATGACCAGTCTTTGTCAGCATCAAATCTTGTTTCAATAAGTCTGTATGACGTCATTTCTCAAATATCTTACTATAAATACCACTGCATTGATCTGCATTCGTTCAGTTTGATAGTGTCAACGGTGGAGTAAACATGGATACTTCTAAGGTGTTTAATGTGCCTATGCTCTGTGGTAATAAAATCAAGCCTACCAATGAGCGGTTGGTTTGTGGCTTCTATCAGAAAACTTGTGCAATGACAACCTTGTGACAGACATTGGAAATATTGATTACACTGCTGGGGAAGAACTGTTTGTGCAGGATGACTCAAATCTTGTGCCTATTACAGAACCTTTTTGTGACAATATAATGCTTGTGAAAATCTGTGCTTTGGATGATTGTGAGGTAATGGATAAGAGACGTTTTGTTCTAAAAAAGGATATATGTGGTGCATTCAACTATATTTGAGAGGCAAATTCTCTAATATGGTGTCAGCTAAACATGGAGTCAAGCAAAGCTACCTACCTATTGGACAGTGGAAGTGATATGTCTCAAAAGATTCTACAAGTGCTTGGCAAAGATGATTACAACGAGGTGAAACAAAAATACCAGGAACCAGTGGGGATACCTTACAAAGTGGAGCTTGCAGATGTCCCAATTGCTACATTGATAGAAGACTACCGAGATTATTGGAGCAGCTGAGGAAGGAGCACTTCTATCTACTAGACTTGGACATAACACAGGACTTTGCTGGAATATTCAAAAGAATGGAATGTGTGACTTTCTAACTACAAATCATTGTTTCTGCTTCCAAGGAGAATATAAAGAAGACTATAATGTGATAGTAGATAACAATAAAACTGTTGGGATTGATTGCTTGACTTGGGTTAATAGTAATGTGAGGGTAAAATTTATAATAAATTTGTATGTCAAATCACAAGCCCTGGTGTAAATAAGCAGTTAGGTAACCATATTGTAGACTTTATTGCCTGTCCAGATACAAGATTACGGGGAACCTTTCCTCTGATGCAGCAAAATGCATGGTATTACACGTTTGGAAGCTACAATCTATAACTATAGTTTACAAATAGAGACAATAGCAAAATCTTTGACCCTATTCAAGATAGCTTGTCACTCTTGAATGATAGTAGAAATTATTTCCAAAATGCCCCAATTTATCTGTGTCCTTGGCTAAAATGTGGAGAAAACTGACAGATAATTTAAAAATAGTTGTTGTTTGGTCTATAATGATCTTCTACAGTATGTTTACTGGGGTAATAGCAATACCAGGAAATTGACTGGAGTACAAGTAAAGCTCCCACTGAAACAACATAGAAATAAAATAATTCTTATGTTATTTCTGCATTCAGTTTCAATTTACTACCTATAAATTATGTAGAGATTTTTGAGGATCCATCAAACAAAAATAATATCAGTTTCTCACAAAAGTGCTATATAAGAGTGGTGAGACATATTTCTCCAAGTCAACCACAGTTTTCTCTACCATATCCAAAGTTGTTGACCTAGATGAGTTGGGCCTTGTAGCAACAGGTAACTTGATACCACAAGTCTTAAGAAAACGAGCAAACATAACTTGTAAGCTTCCCATACCCTGTTAAAGAGATACAGCCCTTGTCTCCTATCTCAGTGCTATCAGCCAAGAAGTGTAAGCTAGAACTGGATGGAATTGATCTAAAACGGAGGAAAATTGAGTTTTTTGAAGCCACACAGTCATTTAGGGACAGCATAAGCAGCTAGAGAATTTGAGGAAGAAATAGAAAATTTGAGAGAGGAACTTGAGCCATATTTCCATTCACATTGGCAAAATTTTGATCTAAGTGGAGTGTAATGTGACTGCATTTACTGTGAATAATACTGGGAAATTCATATGTAGGTGTACTGGGGGAGAAAGATGATTTGAAAAATGTTTACTTTGTAAAGGGGTGCCATAAAATGTTTTTATAATGCATACAAAGCTATCGAAACTCTCAAGAAGAGGGTTATTTGTAACCTTACACTGACAAAAAAGAAATAATTTGTCTACCAAGGGAAGAGAAAATTTGTGTAATTACAGTCAATGGTATGACAAGCTATAATGGTCATACATTTCCTAGAATAGAATCACTTAAGTTTCTGTCAGATGTTTGGAAAAACTTGGAAGACACTCCTTCACACAAAAAGAAGTGGAGCAGTATAATAACATCACAATGCTGGAAATTAAAGGGAAAGTAAAAGTAGGACACTGCAAAAGATTAGAAGAATTACCACAAGGTACAGAGTTGGTCATTATTGCATTAAAAGAAGTGTACAATAGAAACAATACTCGGTATATCCTACAGTTTGAAAATCTGGAAGCATTGTATGTTTCAAACTATTGGTTAGAGGAAGAATTTGAAAAGCCAAACATAGATTTGAATTATAAAATTAGAATCAAGCTAGATGCTTTTAAATATACACCCAGTAGGAATAAGGAAAGAGTTATTTTCTGTATTTGATTGGGGAATAGATATGCTTTGATGTATGTATAATAATTTAAAAATAAAGAAAGTTATTGTGACATTGAGTGTGACATTTACCTCTCCCCTTCTCCTGATTCCTCTCTCATTTTCTTTCTGCTAAACGAGTGGAGGAGGAGGACAGAGGAGGAGGACAAAGGAGGAGATGGAGACAATTTTGTCCTCGGAGGGGAGGAGGAGGAGAACAGAGTACAAAGGAGGACATAGCAAATCAAAGGTAGTTAGTTATTGATTGGTGTGTGATCATATGAGAGGGAGGTGGAGTGGGGGTCGTTGAAACAGGCTTCGTTGAAAGCATAGCAAGGTGATTTCTACCTATATGAACAGAGATATTGTGGAATTTCTCCATATCAAGGTTGAATGAAAAAGATGTGTCAGTTCCACATAATTTTTTTTTTAATGAATTAACTAAACCAATATGACTCAAATAAATCATGTGGAACTGACAAATCGGTCTTATTTCACTATTCTATTGAAATTATATAATATAATAATATATAATTCTCTATTCTATTGAAATATATACAAAAAATATTTGACAATAACAGCAGTATGTAAAACTTTTCTTATCATAAACTATCCATCATTGTATAC